>NC_092283.1:1026488-1035920 GCF_036320965.1 Panulirus ornatus
TCACACACACACACACACACACACACACACACACACACACACACACACACACACACACACACACACACACACACACACACACACACACACACACACACACACACACACACACACACACACACACACACACACACACACACACACACACACACACACACACACACACACACACACACACACACACACACACACACACACACACACACACACACACACACACACACACACACACACACACACACACACACACACACACACACACACACACACACACACACACACACACACACACACACACACACACACACACACACACACACACACACACACACACACACACACACACACACACACACACACACACACACACACACACACACACACACACACACACACACACACACACACACACACACACACACACACACACACACACACACACACACACACACACACACACACACACACACACACACACACACACACACACACACACACACACACACACACACACACACACACACACACACACACACACACACACACACACACACACACACACACACACACACACACACACACACACACACACACACACACACACACACACACACACACACACACACACACACACACACACACACACACACACACACACACACACACACACACACACACACACACACACACACACACACACACACACACACACACACACACACACACACACACACACACACACACACACACACACACACACACACACACACACACACACACACACACACACACACACACACACACACACACACACACACACACACACACACACACACACACACACACACACACACACACACACACACACACACACACACACACACACACACACACACACACACACACACACACACACACACACACACACACACACACACACACACACACACACACACACACACACACACACACACACACACACACACACACACACACACACACACACACACACACACACACACACACACACACACACACACACACACACACACACACACACACACACACACACACACACACACACACACACACACACACACACACACACACACACACACACACACACACACACACACACACACACACACACACACACACACACACACACACACACACACACACACACACACACACACACACACACACACACACACACACACACACACACACACACACACACACACACACACACACACACACACACACACACACACACACACACACACACACACACACACACACACACACACACACACACACACACACACACACACACACACACACACACACACACACACACACACACACACACACACACACACACACACACACACACACACACACACACACACACACACACACACACACACACACACACACACACACACACACACACACACACACACACACACACACACACACACACACACACACACACACACACACACACACACACACACACACACACACACACACACACACACACACACACACACACACACACACACACACACACACACACACACACACACACACACACACACACACACACACACACACACACACACACACACACACACACACACACACACACACACACACACACACACACACACACACACACACACACACACACACACACACACACACACACACACACACACACACACACACACACACACACACACACACACACACACACACACACACACACACACACACACACACACACACACACACACACACACACACACACACACACACACACACACACACACACACACACACACACACACACACACACACACACACACACACACACACACACACACACACACACACACACACACACACACACACACACACACACACACAAACACACATATCTCCCCAAGAAAGTCCACCGTTAGCGGAAGAGAAAAAAAAACAGCACATCATAAGGTAGGGTTGCTACTCTGAGCTCCGAGTGACGTCATGAGAAGGGCGGCATTTTGTACCTATAAACCATTTGACCAATCGATTGGTCAAGTCCAAGCCCCACCTATCAGACGACGTCTTCCGGATACTTCAACGCAGCAACCCTATCTTGTGTTCTGTTTAGACCGTCTTCCGCTCAGAGTTGCATTTAAGCAGGATAAAGGCGCCTTCATTTCACACACTCCAGCGAGGCCAAACAAGGCTACCGTGAGCGGAAGAGGAATCAAACAGCACAACATAAGGTAGGGTTGCTACTCTGAGGTACCAGGGTGACGTCATGAGAAAGGCGGGGTTCGGAACCCATAAATTATCTGATCAATGATTGGTCGGTCAATTCCAATCCCCAACTATCAGATGACGTCATCCAGCTACTTCAAAGCAGCGAACCCACCTTATGTTCTATTTGGACCGTCTTCCGTCCAGAGTCGCATTTCAGCAGTTGACCGAGCTTATCAAAGAGTCAACATTCACATGAATGAGCCAGCGAGGCCAAGAAAGGCGATGTAAGGGGAGAGAAACCAAACAGGACATATAAGGTGGCATTGCTACTCTGAGCTCCCATGTGACGTCATGAGAAGAGCTGGGCTTTGAACACATAAATAATCTGATCAATGATTGGTCGGTAAGTTCCAAACCCAACTATCACATGATGTCATCGGAATACTTCAACACACCAAGCCTACCTTATGATCTCCTTTTTGACCGTCTTCCGCCCATAGAGCATTGCAGAGTTGACCGAGCTATTAAAGAGTCCACATTCACATGTATGAGCGAGCCAACGAGGCCAAGAAAGTCCACCGTTAGCGGAAGAGAAAAAAAACAGCACATCATAAGGTAGGGTTGCTACTCTGAGCTCCCGGGTGATGTCATGAGAAGGGCGGGGCGCTGAACACACAAATTATCTGATCAATGATTGGTCGGTCAATCCCAAACCCCACCTATCAGATGACGTCAGCCGACTACTTCACTGCGGAAACCCTAATTATGTTCTTCTGTTTGGACCGTCTTCCGCCCAGAGTCGCATTTCAGTAGTTCACCGAGCTTATCAAAGAGTCAACATTTCACATGATTGAGCCAGTGAGGCCAAGTAAGGCCACCGTGAGCGGAAGAGAAATCAAATAGGACATCATAATGTAGTGTTGCTACTCTGAGTTCCCGTGTGACGTCATAAGGGTGGAGCTCTGTAACCCACATAGTATGTGTCCAGTGATGGGTTATACCCAGGCCACGCATATCAGATGACGTCATCCGGGGACTTAAACGCAGCACGCCTACTGATCTTATATTCTCCCGTTTCAACCAAGTTCCGCTCAGAGTCGCATTTCAGCAGGATAAAGCCGCCGTCATTTTACATAATCTAGCGAGGCTAAACAAAGCCACCGTGAGCGGAAGAGGAATAAAACAGCACAATATAAGGTACATTTGCTACTTTGAGTTGCCCGAGTGACGTCATGAGAAGGGCGGCATTTTGTACCTATAAACTACCTGACCAATCGATTGGTCATGTCCAAGCCCCACCTATCAGACGACGTCATCCGGATACTTCAACGCAGCAACCCTACCTTATGTTCTCCTATTTGGACCGTCTTCCGCCCAGAGACGCATTTCAGCAGTTGACCGAGCTTATTAAAGAGTCGACATTCATATAAATGGACCAGTGAGGCCAAGAAAGGCCACCATGAGCCTAAGAGAAACCAAACATTACATCATAAGGAAGGTTTGTATTCTGAGTTCCCGGGTGACGTCATGAGGGTGGAGCTCCGTATTCCACATAGAATGTGTCGAAGGATTGGTTGTACCCTAGCCACGCCTATGAGATGACGTCAGCCTTGTACTTCAACGCAGCAACCCTATCTTATGTTCTCCTGTTCGGACCGTCTTCCGCCTAGAGTCGCCTTTCAGCAGTTGACCGAGCTTATCAAAGAGTCAACATTCACATGATTGAGCCAATGAGGCGAATTAAGGCACGTGAGCGAAGAGAAACCAACAGCACATCATAAGGTAGGTTGCTACTTGAGTTCCGGGGACTCATGAGGTGGAGCTCTGTAATCACATAGTATGTGTCCATGATTGGTTATACCAGGCCGCCTATCAGATGACGTCAGCCTGGTACTTAACGCAGTACGCTATCTTATGTTCTCTGTTTGACGTCTTCCGCTAGAGTGCATTTCAGCAGGATAAAGCGCCTCATTACATAATCCAGCGAGGCTAACAAGGCAGTGAGCGGAAGGGAATCAAACAGCACAAATAGGTAGGGTTGCTACTTGAGTTCCGGGTGAGAGCGTTTCTGTAACCAACATAGTATGTGTCCAATGATTGGTTATACCAGGGCCCGCTATCAGATGACGTCAGCCGGGTACTTAAACGCAGCAACCCTAGGGATCTTATGTTCTCCTGTTTCGACCATCTTCCGCTCAGAGTCGCAATTTAGCAGGATAAAGCCGCCGTCAGTTTACGTAATCTAGCGAGGCCAAACAAGGCCACCGTGAGCGGAAGAGGAATCAAACAGCACAACATAAGGTACTGTTGCTACTTTGAGTTGCCCGAGTGACGTCATGAGGAGGGCGGGATTTTGTACCTATAAATCATCTGACCAATCGATTGGTCATGTCCAAGCCCCACCTATCAGACGACGTCATCCGAATACTTCAACGCAGCAATCCTACCTTATGTTCTCCTATTTGGACCGTCTTCCGCACAGAGTCGCATATCAGCAGTTGACCGAGCTTATTAAAGAGTCAACATTCACATGAATGAGCCAGCGAGGACAAGAAAGGCCACCGTGAGCGGAAGAGAAACCAAACAGGACATCATAAGGTAGGGTTGCTATTCTGAGTTCCCGGGTGACGTCATGAGGGTGGAGCTCCGTAATCCACATAGTATGTGTCCAATGATTGGTTATACCCAGGTCCCCGCATATCAGATGACGTCAGCCGTGTACTTCAACGCAGCAACCCTATCTTATGTTCTCCTGTTTGGACCGTCTTCCGCTCAGAGTCGCATTTCAGCAGGATAAAGCCGCCGTCATTTCACATTATCCAGCGAGGCCAAACAAGGCTACCGTGAGCGGAAGAGGAATCAAACAGCACAACATAAGGTAGGATTGCTTCTCTGAGGTACCCAGGTGATGTCATGAGAAAGGCGGGGTTCGAAACCCATAAATTATCTGATGAATGATTGGTCGGTCAATTCCAATCCCCACCTATCAGACGACGTCATCCGGCTACTTCAACGAAGCAACCCTACCTTATGTTTTCCTATTTGGACCGTCTTCCGCCCAGAGTCGCATTTCAGCAGTTGACCGAGCTTATTAAAGAGTCAACATTTACATGAATGAGCCAGCGAGGCCAAGAAAGGCGACGTAAGGGGGAGAGAAACCAAACAGGACATCATAAGGTAGGGTTGCTACTCTGAGCTCCGAGGTGACCGTCATGAGAAGAGCTGGGCTTTGAACACATAAATTATCTGATCAATGATTGGTCGGTAAGTTACAAACCCCACCTATCAGATGACGTCATCCGAATGCTTCAACACACCAACCCTACCTTATGTTCGTCTTTTTTGACCGTCTTCCGCCCATAGTTTCATTGCAGTAGTTGACCGAGCTTATTAAAGAGTCGACATTCACATGGATGAGCGAGCCAACGAGGCCAAGAAAGGCCACCGTGAGCGGAAGAGAAACCAAACAGCACATCATAAGGTAGGGTTGCTTCTCTGAGCTCCCGGATGATGTCATGAAAAGGGCGGGGCTCTGAACCCACAAATTATCTGATCAATGATTGGTCGGTCAATCCCAAACCCTACCTATCAGATGACGTCAGCCGACTACTTCACTGCAGCAACCCTAAATATGTTCTCCTGTTTGGACCGTCTTCCGCCTAGAGTCGCATTTCAGTAGGTGACCGAGCTTATCAAAGAGTCAACATTCACAGGAATGAGCCAGCGAGGCCAAGTAAGGCCACCGTGAGCGGAAGAGAAACCAAACAGGACATCATAAGGTAGGGTTGCTATTCTGAGCTCCCGGGTGACGTAATGAGAAGAGCTGGGCTTTGAATACATAAATTATCTGATCAATGATTGGTCGTTAAGTTCCAAACCCCTCCTATCATATGACGTTATCCGAATACGTCAACTCACCAACCCTACCTTATGTTCTCCTTTTTTGACCGTCTTCCACCAATAGTCGCATTGCAGTAGTTGACCGAGCTTATTAAAGAGTCGACATTCACATGTATGAGCGAGCCAACGAGGCCAAGAAAGGCCACCGTGAACGGAAGAAAAAGCAAACAGCACATCATAAGGTAGGGTTGCTTCTCTGAGCTCCCAGATGATGTCATGAGAAGGGCGGGGCTCTGAACCCACAAATTATCTGATCAATGATTGGTCGGTCAATCCCAAACCCCACCTATCAGACGACGTCAGCCGACAAGTTCAACGCAGCAACCCTATCTTACGTTCTCCTGTTTGGACCGTCTTCAGCTAAGAGTCGCATTTCAGAAGGATAAAGCCGCCGTCATTTCACATAATCCAGCGAGGCTAACTAAGCAAGGCCACCGTGACCGGAAGAGGAACCAAACAGCACAACATAAGGTAGGGTTGCTACTCTGAGTTGCCCGAGTGACGTCATGAGAAGGGCGGGGTATTGTATATACAAACAATCTGATCAATGATTGGTCGGTCATGAACAAGAGCCACCTATCATATGACGTCATCCGGATACTTCAAAGCTCCAACCCGACCTTATGTTCTGTTTGGAGCGTCTTCTGCTCAGTGTCGCATTTCAGCATTTGCCGGAGCTTTTATTATTATTATTATTGTTATTATTATTACCACAAGGAGTCTTCTAGCTAGCGAGGACAAGAAAGGCCTCCGTGAGCGGAAGAGAAATCAAAGAGCACATTATAAAGTAGTGTTGCTACTCTGAGTTGCCCTAGTGACGTCATGAGAAGGGTGGGATTTTGTACCTATAAACCATCTGACCAACGATTGGTCATGTCCAAGCCCCACCTATGAAACGACGTGTTCCGGCTACTTCAATAGAGCAACCCACCTTATGTTCTCCTATGTGTACAGTCTTCCGCCCAGAGTCGCATTTCAGCAGTTGACCAAGCTTATTAAAGAGTAAGTCAACAATATTCACATGAATGAGCCAACGAGGCCAAGAAAAGGCCACCTTGAGCGGAAGAGAAACCAAAGTGGACATCATAAGGTATGGTTGCTACTCTGAGCTCCCGGATGATGTCATGAGAAGGGCGGGGCGCTGAACACACAAATTATCTGATCAATGAATGGTCGGTTAATCCCAAACCCCACCTATCAGATGAGATCAGCCGACTACTTCATTCCAGCAACCCTAATTATGTTCTCCTGTTTGGACCGTCTTCCGCCTAGAGTCGCATTTCAGTAGTTGACCGAGCTTATCAAAGAGTCGACATTCACATGATTGAGCCAGTGAGGCCAAGTAAGGCCACCGTGAGCAGAAGAGAAACCAAACAGGACATCATAAGGTAGGGTTGGTACTCTGAGCTCCGGGGTGACGTCATGAGAAGAGCTGGGCTTTGAACACATAAATTGTCTGATCAGTGATTGGTCGGTAAGTTCCAAACCCCACCTATCAAATGACGTTATCCGAATGCGTCAACACACCAACCCTACCTTATGTTCTCCTTTTTGACAGTCTTCCACCAATAGTCGCATTGCAGTAGTTGACCGAGCTTGTTAAAGAGTCGACATTCACACATATGAGCGAGCCAACGAGGCCAAGAAAGGCTACCGTGAACGGAAGAGAAACCAAACAGCACATCATAAGGTAGGGTTGCTTCTCTGAGCTCCTGGATGATGTCATGAGAAGGGCGTGGCTCTGAACCCACAAATTATCTGATCAATGATTGGTCGGTCAATCCCAAACCCCACCTATCAGATGACGTCAGCCGACAAGTTCAACGCAGCAACCCTATCTTATGTTCTCCTGTTTGGACCGTCTTTAGCTCAGAGTCGCATTTCAGCAGGATAAAGCCGCCGTCATTTCACATTATCCAGCGAGGCTAAACAAGGCCACCGTGACCGGAATAGGAACCAAACAGCACAACATAAGGTAGGGTTGCTACTCTGAGTTGCCCGAGTGACGTCTTGAGAAGGTCGAGGTATTGTATATACAAACAATATGTTCAATGATTGGTCGGTCATGGACAAGAATCACCAATCATATGACGTCATCCGGATACTTCAAAGCTCCAACCCGACCTTGTGATCTGTTTGGAGCGTCTTCTGCTCAGTGTCGCATTTCAGCATTTGCCGGAGCTTTATTATTATTATTATTATTGTTAATATTATTACCATAAGGAGTCTTCTAGCCAACGAGGCCAAGAAAGGCCTCCGTGAGCGGAAGAGAAATCAAACAGCACAATATAAAGTAGGGTTGCTACTCTGAGTTGGCCGAGTGACGTCATGAGAAGGGCGGGATTTTGTACCTACAAGGCATCTGACCAATGATTGGTCATGTCCAAGCCCCACCTATGAAACGACGTCATCCGGCTACTTCAAAAGAGCAACCCACCTTATGTTCTCCTATTTGTACAGTCTTCCGCCCAGAGTCGCATTTCAGCAGTTGACCGAGCTTATTAAAGAGTATGTCAACAATATTCACATGAATGAGCCCACGAGGCCAAGAAAAGGCCACCGTGAGCTGAAGAGAAACCAAAGTGGACATCATAAGGTATGGTTGCTACTCTGAGCTCCCGGATGATGTCATGAGAAGGGCGGGGCGCTGAACACAAATCATCTGATCAATAATTGGTCGGTCAATCCCAAACCCCACCTATCAGATGACGTCAGCCGACTACTTCATTGCAGCAACCCTAATTATGTTCTCCTGTTTGGACCGTTTTCCGCCTAGAGTCGCATTTCAGTAGTTGACCGAGCTTATCAAAGAGTCATCATTCACATGAATGAGCCAGCGAGGCCAAGTAAGGCCACCGTGAGCGGAAGAGAAACCAAAATGGACATCATAAGGTAGGGTTGCTACTCTGAGCTCCCGGGTGACGTAATGATTGGTCGGTAAGTTCCAAACCCCACCTATTAAATGACGTTATCCGAATACGTCAACACACCAACCCTACCTTATGATCTCCTTTTTTGACCGTCTTCCACCAATAGTCGCATTGCAGTAGTTGACCGAGCTTATTAAAGAGTCGACATTCACATGTATGAGCGAGCCAACGAGGCCAAGAAAGGCCACCGTGAGCGGAAGAGAAACCAAACAGCACATCATAAGGTAGGGTTGCTTCTCTGACTCCGGATGATGTCATGAGAAGGGCGGGGCTCTAAACCCACAAATTATCTGATCAATGATTGGTCAGTCAATCCCAAACCCCACTATCAGATGACGTCAGCCGA
>NC_092283.1:1036020-1043358 GCF_036320965.1 Panulirus ornatus
AAACAGGACATGATAAGGTAGGGTTCCTCCTCAGAGTTCTCGGTTGACGTCATGAGAAGAGCTGGGCTTTGAACACATAAATTGTCTGATCAGTGATTGGTCGGTAAGTTCCATACCCCACCTACCAGATGACGTCATCCGAATACTTCAACACACCAACCCTACCTTATATTCTCCTTTTTTCACCGTCTTCCGCCCATAGTCGCATTGCAGTATTTGACCGAGCTTATTAAAGAGTAGACATTTACATGTATAAAAGAGCCAACGAGGCCAAGAAAGGCCACCGTGAGCGGAAGAGAACCAAACAGGACATCATAAGGTAGGGTTGCTTCTCTGAGCTCCCAGATGATGTCATGAGAAGGGCGGGGCGCTGAACCCACAAATTATCTGATCAATGATTGGTCGGTCAATCCCAAACCCCACCTATCAGATGACGTCAGCCGACAACTTCAACGCAGCAACCCTATTTAATCTTCTCCTGTTTGGACCGTCTTCCGCTCAGAGTCGCATTTCAGCAGGATAAAGCCGCCGTCATTTCACATAATCCAGCGAGGCTAACTAAACAAGGCCACCGTGACCAGAAGAGGAACCAAACAGCACAACATAAAGTAGGGTTGCTACTCTGAGTTGCCCGAGTGACGTCAGGAAAAGGGCGGGGTATTGTATATACAAACAATCTGATCAATGATTGGTCGGTCATGCCCAAGAGCCAAATATCATGTGACGTCATCCTTATTTTCTGTTTGGAGGGTCATCTGCTCAGTGTCGCATTTCAGCAATTGCACGAGCTTTATTATTATTATTATTGTTATTATTATCACCATAAGGAGTCTTCTAGCTAGCGAGGCCAAGAAAGGCCTCCGTGAGCGGAAGAGAAATCAAACAACACAATATAAAGTAGTGTTGCTACTCTGAGTTGCCCGAGTGACGTCATGAGAAGGGCGGGATTTTGTACCTATAAGGCATCTGACCAATGATTGGTCATGTCCAAGCCCCACCTATGAAACGACGTCATCCGGCGACTTCAATAGAGCAACCCACCTTATGTTCTCCTATTTGTACCGTCTTCCGCCCAGAGTCGCATTTCAGCAGTTGACCGAGCTTATTAAAGAGTGAGTCACCATTCACAAGAATGGGCCAACGAGGCCAAGGAAAGGCCACCGTGAGCGGAAGAGAATTCAAAGAGGACATCATAAGGTAGGGTTGCTACTCTGAGTTCCCGGGTGATGTCAAGAGAAGGGAGGGGCGCTGAACACACAAATCATCTGATCAATGATTGGTCGGTCATCCCAAACCCCACCTATCAGATGACGTCAGCCGACTACTTCATTGCAGCAACCCTAATTATGTTCTCCTATTTGGACCGTCTTCCGCCCAGAGTCGCATTTCAGTAGTTGAACAAGCTTATCAAAGAGTCAACATTCGCATGATTGAGCCAATGAGGCCAATTAAGGCCACCGTGAGCGGAAGAGAAACCAAACAGGACATCATAAGGTAGGGTTGCTACTCTGAGTTCCCGGGTGACGTCATAAGGGTGGAACTCTGCAATCCATATAGTATGTGTCCAATGATTGGTTATACCCACGCCAAGCCTATCAGATGACGTCAGCCGGGTACTTAAACGCAGCAACCCTAGGGATCTTATGTTCTCCTGTTTCGACCATCTTCCGCTCAGAGTCGCATTTCAGCAGGATAAAGCCGCCGTCATTTCACATTATCCAGTGAGGCCAAACAAAGCTACCGTGAGCGGAAGAGGAATCAAACAGCACAACATAAGGTAGGATTGCTTCTCTGAGGTACCCAGGTGATGTCATGAGAAAGGCGGGGTTCGAAACCCATAAATTATCTGATGAATGATTGGTCGGTCAATTCCAATCCCCACTTATCAGACGACGTCATCCGGCTACTTCAACGAAGCAACCCTACCTTATGTTTTTCTATTTGGACCGTCTTCCGCCCAGAGTCGCATTTCAGCAGTTGACCGAGCTTATTAAAGAGTCAACATTCACATGAATGAGCCAGAGAGGCCAAGAAAGGCGACGTAAGGGGGAGAGAAACCAAACAGAACATCATAAGGTAGGGTTGCTACTCTGAGCTCCGAGGTGACCGTCATGAGAAGAGCTGGGCTTTGAACACATAAATTGTCTGATCAATGATTGGTCGGTAAGTTACAAACCCCACCTATCAGATGACGTCATCCGAATGCTTCAACACACCAACCCTACCTTATGTTCGTCTTTTTTGACCGTCTTCCGCCCATAGTTTCATTGCAGTAGTTGACCGAGCTTATTAAAGAGTCGACATTCACATGGATGAGCGAGCCAACGAGGCTCCGTGAGCGGAAGAGAAACCAAACAGCACATCATAAGGTAGGGTTGCTTCTCTGAGCTCCCGGATGATGTCATGAAAAGGGCGGGGCTCTGAAACCACAAATTATCTGATCAATGATTGGTCTGTCAATCCCAAACCCTACCTATCAGATGACGTCGGCCGACTACTTCATTGCAGCAACCCTAAGTATGTTCTCCTGTTTGGACCGTCTTCCGCATAGAGTCGCATTTCAGTAGTTGACCGAGCTTATCAAAGAGTCAACATTCACAGGAATGAGCCAGCGAGGCCAAATAAGGCCACCGTGAGCGGAAGAGAAACCAAACAGGACATCATAAGGTAGGGTTGCTATTCTGAGCTCCCGGGTGACGTAATGAGAAGAGCTGGGCTTTGAATACATAAATTATCTGATCAATGATTGGTCGTTAAGTTCCAAACCCCTCCTATCATATGACGTTATCCGAATACGTCAACTCACCAACCCTACCTTATGTTCTCCTTTTTTGACCGTCTTCCACCAATAGTCGCATTGCAGTAGTTGACCGAGCTTATTAAAGAGTCGACATTCACATGCATGAGCGAGCCAACGAGGCCAAGAAAGGCCACCGTGAACGGAAGAAAAAGCAAACAGCACATCATAAGGTAGGGTTGCTTCTCTGAGCTCCCAGATGATGTCATGAGAAGAGCGGGGCTCTGAACCCACAAATTATCTGATCAATGATTGGTCGGTCAATCCCAAACCCCACCTATCAGACGACGTCAGCCGACAAGTTCAACGCAGCAACCCTATCTTACGTTCTCCTGTTGGGACCGTCTTCAGCTAAGAGTCGCATTTCAGCAGGATAAAGCCCCCGTCATTTCACATAATCCAGCGAGGCTAACTAAACAAGGCCACCGTGACCGGAAGAGGAACCAAACAGCACAACATAAGGTAGGGTTGCTACTCTGAGTTGCCCGAGTGACGTCATGAGAAGGGCGGGGTATTGTATATACAAACAATCTGATCAATGATTGGTCGGTCATGAACAAGAGCCACCTATCATATGTCGTCATCCGGATACTTCAAAGCTCCAACCCGACCTTATGTTCTGTTTGGAGCGTCTTCTGCTCAGTGTCGCATTTCAGCATTTGCCGGAGCTTTTATTATTATCATTATTGTTATCATTATTACCACAAGGAGTCTTCTAGATAGCGAGGACAAGAAAGGCCTCCGTGAGCGGAAGAGAAATCAAAGAGTACGTTATAAAGTAGTGTTGCTACTCTGAGTTGCCCTAGTGACGTCATGAGAAGGGTGGGATTTTGTACCTATAAACCAACTGACCAACGATTGGTCATGTCCAAGCTATGAAACGACGTGTTCCGGCTACTTCAATAGAGCAACCCACATTATGTTCTCCTATGTGTACAGTCTTCCGCCCAGAGTCGCATTTCAGCAGTTGACCAAGTTTATTAAAGAGTAAGTCAACAATATTTACATGAATGAGCCAACGAGGCCAAGAAAAGGCCACCTTGAGCTGATGAGAAACCAAAGTGGACATCATAAGTTATGGTTACTACTCTGAGCTCCCGGATGATGTCATGAGAAGGGCGGGGCGCTGAGCACACAAATTATCTGATCAATGAATGGTCGGTTAATCCCAAACCCCACCTATCAGATGAGATCAGCCGACTACTTCATTCCAGCAACCCTAATTATGTTCTCCTGTTTGGACCGTCTTCCGCCTAGAGTCGCATTTCAGTAGTTGACCGAGCTTATCAAAGAGTCGACATTCACATGATTGAGCCAGTGAGGCCAAGTAAGGCCACCGTGAGCAGAAGAGAAACGAAACAGGACATCATAAGGTAGGGTTGGTACTCTGAGCTCCGGGGTGACGTCATGAGAAGAGCTGGGCTTTGAACACATAGATTGTCTGATCAGTGATTGGTCAGTAAGTTCCAAACCCCACCTATCAAATGACGTTATCCGAATACGTCAACACACCAACCCTACCTATGTTCTCCTTTTTGACAGTCTTCCACCAATAGTCGCATTGCAGTAGTTGACCGAGCTTGTTAAAGAGTCGACATTCACATGTATGAGCGAGCCAACGAGGCCAAGAAAGGCCACCGTGAGCGGAAGAGAAACCAAACAGCACATCATAAGGTAGGGTTGCTTCTCTGATCTCCCGGATGATGTCATGAGAAGGGCGGGGCTCTGAACCCACAAATTGTCTGATCAATGATTGGTCGGTCAATCCCAAACCCCACCTATCAGATGACGTCAGCCGACAAGTTCAACGCAGCAACCCTATCTTATGTTCTCCTGTTTGGACAGTCTTTAGCTCAGAGTCGCATTTCAGCAGGATAAAGCCGCCGTCATTTCACATTATCCAGCGAGGCTAAACAAGGCCACCGTGACCGGAATAGGAACCAAACAGCACAACATAAGGTAGGGTTGCTACTCTGAGTTGCCCGAGCGACGTCTTGAGAAGGTCGAGGTATTGTATATACAAACAATATGCTCAATGATTGGTCGGTCATGCACAAGAATTACCAATCACATGACGTCATCCGGATACTTCAAAGCTCCAACCCGACCTTGTGATCTGTTTGGAGCGTCTACTGCTCAGTTTCGCATTTCAGCATTTGCCGGAGCTTTATTATTATTATTATTGTTAATATTATTACCATAAGGAGTCTTCTAGCCAACGAGGCCAAGAAAGGCCTCCGTGAGCGGAAGAGAAATCAAACAGCACAATATAAAGTCGGGTTGCTACTCTGAGTTGGCCGAGTGACGTCATGAGAAGGGCGGGATTTTGTACCTATAAGGCATCTGACCAATGATTGGTCATGTCCAAGCCCCACCTATGAAACGATGTCATCCGGCTACTTCAAAAGAGCAACCCACCTTATGTTCTCCTATTTGTACAGTCTTCCGCCCAGAGTCGCATTTCAGCAGTTGACCGAGCTTATTAAAGAGTATGTCAACAATATTCACATGAATGAGCCCACGAGGCCAAGAAAAGGCCACCGTGAGCGGAAGAGAAACCAAAGTGGACATCATAAGGTATGGTTGCTACTCTGAGCTCCCGGATGATGTCATGAGAAGGGTGGGGCGCTGAACACAAATCATCTGATCAATAATTGGTCGGTCAATCCCAAACCCCACCTATCAGATGACGTCAGCCGACTACTTCATTGCAGCAACACTAATTATGTTCTTCTGTTTGGACCGTCTTCCGCCTAGAGTCGCATTTCAGTAGTTGACCGAGCTTATGAAAGAGTCAACATTCACATGAATGAGCCAGCGAGGCCAAGTAAGGCCACCGTGAGCGGAAGAGAAACCAAAGTGGACATCATAAGGTATGGTTGCTACTCTGAGCTCCCGGATGATGTCATGAGAAGGGCGGGGCGCTGAACACACAAATTATATGATCAATGAATGGTCGGTTAATCCCAAACCCCACCTATCAGATGAGATCAGCCGACTACTTCATCCCAGCAACCCTAATTATGTTCTCCTGTTTGGACCGTCTTCCGCCTAGAGTCGCATTTCAGTAGTTGACCGAGCTTATCAGAGTCAACATTCACATGAATGAGCCAGCGAGGCCAAGTAAGGCCACCGTGAGCGGAAGAGAAACCAAACAGGACATCATAAGGTAGGGTTGCTACTCTGAGCTCCTGGGTGACGTAATGATTGGTCGGTAAGTTCCAAACCCCACCTATTAAATGACGTTATCCGAATACGTCAACACACCAACCCTACCTTATGATCTACTTTTTTGACCGTCTTCCACCAATAGTCGCATTGCAGTAATTGACCGAGCTTATTAAAGAGTCGACATTCACATGTATGAGCGAGCCAACGAGGCCAAGAAAGGCCACCGTGAGCGGAAGAGAAACCAAACAGCACATCATAAGGTAGGGTTGCTTCTCTAAGCTCCCGGATGATGTCATGAGAAGGGCGGGGCTCTGAACCCACAAATTATCTGATCAATGATTGGTCGGTCAATCCCAAACCCCACCTATCAGACGACGTCAGCTGACAAGTTCAACGCAGCAACCCTATCTTATGTTCTCCTGTTTGGACCGTCTTCAGCTCAGAGTCGCATTTCAGCAGGATAAAGCCCCCGTCATTTCACATAATCCAGCGAGGCTAACTAAACAAGGCCACCGTGACCGGAAGAGGAACCAAACAGCACAACATAAGGTAGGGTTGCTACTCTGAGTTGCCCGAGTGACGTCATGAGAAGGGCGGGGTATTGTATATACAAACAATCTGATCAATGATTGGTCGGTCATGAACAAGAGCCACCTATTATATGACGTCATCGGGATACTTCAAAGCTCGAACCCGACCGTATGTTCTGTTTGGAGCGTCTTCTCCTCAGTGTCGCATATCAGCATTTCCCGGAGCTTTATCATTATTATTATTATTGTTTTTATTATTACCACAAGGAGTCTTCTAGAAAGCGAGGCCAAGAAGGGCCTCCTTGAGCGGAAGAGAAATCAAAGAGCACATTATAAAGTAGTGTTGCTACTCTGAGTTGGCCGAGTGACGTCATGAGAAGGGTGGGATTTTGTACCTATAAACCATCTGACCAATGATTGGTCATGTCCAAGCCCCACCTATGAAACGACGTCATCCGGCGACATCAATAGACGTGAGCAGAAGAGAAACCAAACAGGACATCATAAGGTAGGGTTGGTACTCTGAGGTCCCGGGTGACGTCATGAGAAGAGCTGGGCTTTGAACACATAAATTGTCTGATCAATGATTGGTCGGTAAGTTCCAAACCCCACCTATCAAATGACGTTATCCGAATTCGTCAACACACCAACCCTACCTTATGTTCTTTTTTGACAGTCTTCCACCAATAGTCGCATCGCAGTAGTTGACCGAGCTTGTTAAAGAGTCGACATTCACATGTATGAGCGAGACAACGAGGCCAAGAAAGGCCACCGTGAACGGAAGAGAAACCAAACAGCACATCATAAGGTAGGGTTGCTTCTCTGAGTTCCCGGATGATG
>NC_092283.1:1043458-1103458 GCF_036320965.1 Panulirus ornatus
AATTATGGTCTCCTGTTTGGACCGTCTTCCGCCCAGAGTCGCATTTCAGTAGTTGACCGAGCTTATCAGAGTCAACATTCACATGATTGAGCTACTGAGGCCAAGTAAGGCCACCGTGAGCGGAAGAGAAACCAAACAGGACATCATAAGGTAGGGTTGCTACTCTTATTTCACGCTTGACGTCATGAGGGTGGAGGTCTGTAATCCACATAGTATGTGTCCAATGATTTTTTATACCCAGGCCCCGCCTATCAGATGACGTCAACCAGGTACTTCAACGCAGCAACCCTATCTTATGTTCTCCTGTTTGGATCGTCTTCCGGTCAGAGTCACATTTCAGCAGGATAAAGCCGCCGTCATTTCACATAATCCAGCGAGGCTAACTAAACAAGTCCACCGTGACCGGAAGAGGAACCAAACAGCACAACATAAGGTAGGGTTGCTACTCTGAGTTGCCCAAGTGACGTCATGAGAAGGACGGGGTATTGTATATACAAACAATCTGATCAATGATTGGTCGGTCATGCCCAAGAGCCACCTATCATGTGACGTCAACCTTATGTTCTGTTTGGAGCGTCTTCTGCTCAGTGTCGCATTTCAGCATTTGCCCGAGCTTTATTATTATTATTATTGTTATTATTATTACCATAAGGAGTCTTCTAGCCAGCGAGGCCAAGAAAGGCCTCCGTGAACGGAAGAGAAATCAAACAGCACAATATAAAGTAGGGTTGCTACTCTGAGTTGCCCGAGTGACGTCATGAGAAGGGCGGGATTTTGTACCTATAAGGCATCTGACCAATGATTGGTCATGTCCAAGCCCCACCTATGAAACGACGTCATCCGGCTACTTCAATAGAGCAACCTACCTTACGTTCTCCTATTTGGACCGAGCTTATTAAATAAAGAGTGAGTCAACATTCACAAGAATGAGCCAACAAGGCCAAGAAAAGGCTACCGTGAGCGGAAGAGAAACCAAACAGGACATCATAAGGTAGGGTTGCTACTCTGAGCTTTCGGATGATGTCATGAGAAGGGCGGGGCTCTGAAACCACAAATTATCAGATCAATGATTGGTCGGTCAATCCCAAACCCCATCTATCAGGTGACGTCAGCCGTGTACTTCATTGCAGAAACCCAAATTATGTTCTCCTGTTTGGACCGTCTTCAGCCAAGAGTCGCATTTCAGTAGTTGACCGAGCTTATGAAAGAGAGTCGACATTCACATGAATGAGCCAATGAGGGCAATTAAGGCCACAGTGAGCGGAAGAGAAACCAAACAGGACATCATAAGGTAGGGTTGCTAGTCTGATTTCACGGGTGACGTCATGAGGGTGGAGGTCTGTAATCCACAGAATATGTGTCAATGATTGGTTATACCCAGGCCATGCCTATCAGATGACGTCAGCCAGTTACCTCAACGCACCCAACTCTATCATATGTTCTCCTGATTAGAACGTCTTCCGCTCAGAGTCGCATTTCAGCAGGATAAATGCGCCTTTATTTCAAACAATCCAGCGAGGCCAAACAAGGCCACCGTGAGCGGAAGAGGAATCAAACAGCACAACATAAGGTAGGGTTGCTACTCTGAGCTACCCGGGTGACGTCATGAGAAAGGCGGGGTTAGGAACCCAGAAATTATCTGACCAATGATTGGTCGGTCAATTCCAATCCCCACCTATCAGATAACGTCATCCGACTACTTCAACGCAGCAACCCTACCTTATGTTCTCTTATTTGGACCGTCTTCCGCCTAGTGTCTCATTTCAGCAGTTGACCGAGATTATTAGTCAACAACATTCACACGAATGAACCAGCGAGGCCAAGAAAGGCGACGTAAGGGGGAGAGAAATCAAACAGGACATCATAAGGTAGGGTTGCTACTCTGAGCTCCCGGGTGACGTCATGAGAAGAGCTGGGCTAAATTATCTGATCAATGATTGGTCGGTAAGTTCCAAACCCCACCTATGAGAGGACATCATCCGAATACTTCAACACACCAACCCTACCTTATGTTCTCCTTTTTTGACCGTCTTCCGCCCATAGACGCATTGCAGTAGTTGACCGAGCTTATTAAAGAGTCGACATTCACATGTATGAGCGAGCCAACGAGGCCAAGAAAGGCCACCGTGAGCGGAAAAGAAACCAAACAGCACATCATAATGTAGGGTTGCTTCTCTGAGCTCCCGGATGATGTCATGAGAAGGGCGGGGCTCTGAACCCACAAATTATCTTATCAATGATTGGTCGGTCAATCCCAACCTATCAGATGACGTCAGCCGACAACTTCAATGCAGCAACCCTATCTTATGTTCTCCTGTTTGGACCGTCTTCTGCTCAGAGTCGCATTTCAGCAGGATAAAGCCGCCGTCATTTCACATAATCCAGCGAGGCTAACTAAACAAGGCCACTGTGACCGGAAGAGGAACCAAACAGCACAACATAATGTAGGGTTGCTACTCTGAGTTACCCGAGTGACGTCATGAGAAGGGCGGGGTATTGTATATATAAACAATCTGATCAATGATTGGTCGGTCATGCCCAAGAGCCACCTATCATATGACGTCATCCGGGTACTTCAATGCACCAAACCCAGCCTTCTGTTCTGTTTGGAGCGTCTTCTGCTCATGTCGCATTTCAGCATTTGCCCGAGCTTTACAATTATCATTATCGTTATTATTATTACCATAAAGAGTCTTCTAGCCAGCGAGGCCAAGAAAGGCCTCCGTGAGCGGAAGAGAAATCAAACAGCACAATATAAAGTAGGGTTGCTACTCTGAGTTGCCCGAGTGACTTCATGAGAAGGGCGGGATTTTGTACCTATAAGGCATCTGACCAATGATTGGTCATGTCCAAGCTCCACCTATGAAACGACATCATCCGGCTACTTCAGTAGAGCAACACATCTTATGTTCTCCTATTTGTACCGTCTTCCGCCCAGAGTCGCATTTTAGCAGTTGACCGAGATTATTAAAGAGTCAACCATTCACATGAATGAGCCAACGAGGCCAAGAAAGGCCACCGTGAGCGGAAGAGAAACCAAACAGCACATAATAAGGTAGGCTTGATACTCAGCTCCCGGGTGATGTCATGAGAAGGGCGGGGCGCTGAACACACAAATTATCTGATCAATGATTGGTCGGTCAATCCCAAACCCCACCTATTAGATGACGTCAGCCGACTACTTCATTGCAGCAACCTTAATTATGTTCTCCTGTTTGGACCGTCTTCCACCCAGAGTCGCATTTCAGTAGTTGACCGAGCTTATCAAAGAGTCAACATTCACATGATTGAGCCAATGAGGCCAAGTAAGGCCACCGTGAGCGGAAGAGGAACCAAACAGGACATCATAAGGTAGGGTTGCTACTCTGAGTTCCCGGGTGGAGCTCTGTAATCCACATAGTATGTGTCCAATGATTGGTTATACCCAGGTCTCGGCTATCAGATAATGTCAGCCAGATACTTCAACGCAGCAACCCTATCTTATGTTCTGTTTAGACTGTCTTCCGCTCAGAGTCGCATTTCACAAGGATAAAGGCGCCTTCATTTCATATAATCCATCGAGGTCAAACAAGGCCACCGTGAGCGGAAGAGGAATCAAACAGCACAACATAAGGTAGGGTTGCTACTTTGAGGTACCCGGGTGACGTTATGAGAAAGGCGGGGCTCGGAATCCACAAATTATCTGATCAATGATTGGTTGGTCAATTCCAATCCCCACCTATCAGATGACGTCGCCGGCTACTTCAACGCATGAACCCTACCTTATATTCTCCTATTTTGACAGTCTTCCGCCCAGAGTCGCATTTCAGCAATTGACCGAGCTTATTAAAGAGTCAACATTCACATGAAGGAGCCAGTGAGGCCAAGGAAGGCGATGTAATGGGGAGAGAACCAAACAGGAAATCACAAGGTAGGGTTGCTACTCTGAGCTCCCAAATGACATCATGAGAAGAGCTGGGCTTTGAACACATAAATTATCTGATCAATGGTTGGTCGGTAAGTTCCAAACCCAACCTATCAGATGACGTCATCCGAATATTTCAACACACCAACCCTACCTTATGTTCTCCTTTATTGACCGTCTTCCGCCCAGAGTCGCATTTCAGATGTTGACCGAGCTTATTAAAGAGAGAGTCAACATTCACATGAACGAGCCAACGAGTCCAAGAAAAGGCCACCGTGAGCGCTAGTGAAACCAAACAGCACATCATAAGGTAGGGTTGCTACTTTGAGCTCCCGGGTGATGTCATGAGAAGGGCGGGGCGCTGAACACATAAATTATCTGATCAGTGATTGGTCGGTCAATCCCAAACCCCAACTATCAGATGACGTCAGCCGACTACTTCACTGCAGCAACACTAATTATATTCTCCTGTTTGGACCGTCTTCCGCGCAGAGTCGTATTTCAGTAGTTGACCGAGCTTATCAAAGAGTCAACATTCACATGATTGACCCAGTGAGGCCAAGTAAGGCCACCGTGAGCGTAAGAGAAACCAAACAGGACATCATAAAGTAGAGTTGCTACTCTGAGTTCCCGGGTGACGTCATGAGGGTGGAGCTCTGTAATCCACATAGTATGTGTCCAATGATTGGTTATACCCAGGTACGCCTGTCAGATGACGTCAGCCGGGTACTTAACCACAGCAACCCTAGGGATCTTATGTTCTCCTGTTTCGACCATCATCCGCTCAGAGTCGCATTTTAGCAGGATAAAGCCGCCGTCATTTTACATAATCTAGCGAGGTTAAATAAGGCCACCTTGAGCGGAAGAGGAATCAAACAGCACAATATAAGGTAAGGTTGCTACTTTGAGTTGCCCGAGTGACGTAATGAGAAAGGCGGGATTTTGTACCTATAAACCATCTTACCAATGATTGGTCATTGCCAAACCCCAACTATCAGACGACGTCATCCGGATACTTCAACGCAGCAACCCTACCTTATGTTCTCCTATTTGCATCGTCTTCCGCCTCAATTCGCATTTCAGCAGTTGACCGAGCTTATTAAAGAGTCAACATTTGCATGAATGAGCCAGCGAGACAAAGAAAGACGACGTGAGGGGAAGAGAAACCAAACAGGACATCATAAGGTAGGGTTGCTACTCTTACCTCCCGTGTGACGTCATGAGAAGAGAGGGTCTCTGAACACACAAACCATCTGATCAATGGTTGGTCGGTAAGTTCCTAACCCCACCTATCAGATGAAGTCTTCCGGGTACTTCAACACACCAACCCTACCTTATGTTCTCCTTTTTCGACCGTCTTTCGCCCATAATCGCATTGCAGTAGTTGACCGAGCTTATTAAAGAATCGACATTAACATGAATGGGCCAGTGAGGCAAAGAAAGGCCACCATGAGCCTAAGAGAAACCAAACAGGACGTCATACGGTAGGGTTATATACTGAGTTCCCGGGAAACGTTATGAGGGTGGAGCTCAGTAATCCACATAGTATGTGTCCAATAATTGGTTGAACCAAGGCCATGCCTATGAGATGACGTCAGCCGTGTACTTCAACGCAGCAACCCTATCTTATGTTCTGTTTGGACCGTCTTCCTCTCAGGTCGCATTTCAGCAAGATAAAGCCGCCGTCATTTCACATGATCCAGCGAGGCTAACTAAACAAGCCCACCGTGACCGGTAGAGGAACCAAACAGCACAATATAAAGTAGGGTTGCTACTCTGAGTTGCCCGAGTGACGTCATGAAAAGGGCGGGATTTTGTACCTATAAGGCGTCTGACCAAAGATTGGTCATGTCCAAGCCCCACCTATGAAACTACGTCATCCGGCTACTTCAATAGAGGAACCCACCTTATGTTCTCCTACTTGTACCGTCCTCCGCCCAGAGTCGCATTTCAGCAGTTGACCGAGATTATCAAAGAGTGAGTCAACATTCACATGATTGAGCCAACGAGGCCAAGAAAAGGCTACAGAGAGCGGAAGAGAAACCAAACAGCACATCATAAAGTAGGGTTCCTACTCTGAGCTCCCGGGTGATATCATAATGAGGGCGGGGCGCTGAAAACACAAATTATATAATTAATGATTGGTCGGTTAATCCCAAACCCCACCTATCATATGACGTCAGCCGACAACTACATTGCAGCAACCCTAATTATGTTTTCCTGTTTGGACCGTCTTCCGCCCAGAGCCGCATTTCAGTAGTTCACCGAGCTTATCAAACAGTCAACATTCACATGATTGAGCCAGAGAGGCCAAGTAAGGCCACCGTGAGCGGAAGAGAAACCAAACAGGAAATCATAAGGTAGGGTTGCTCCTCTGAGTTCCCGGGTGACGTCATGAGAAGAGCTGGGCTTTGAACACATAAATTGTCTGATCAATGATTGGTCGGTAAGTTCCAAACCCCACGTATCAGATGACGTCATCCGAATTCCTCAACACTCTAACCCTACCTTATGTTCTCCTTTTTTGACCGTCTTCCGCCCATAGTCGCATTCCAGTAGTTGACCGAGCTTATTAAAGAGTCGACATTCACATGTATAAGCGAGCAAGGAGGCCAAGAAAGGCCACCGTGAGCGAAAGAGAAACCAAACAGCACATCATAAGGTCGGGTTGCTTCTCTGAGCTCCCGGATGACGTCATGAGAAGGGCGGGGCTCTGAACCCACTAATTATCTGATCAATGATTGGTCGGTCAATCCCAAACCCCACCTATCAGATGACGTCTTTCGACAACAGCAACCCTATCTTATGTTCTCCCGTTTGGACCGTCTTCCGCTCAGAGTCTCATTTCAGCAGGATAAAGCCGCCGTCATTTCACAGAATACAGAGAGGCTAACTAAACAAGGCCACCTTGAACGGGAGAGAAACCAAACAGCACAACATAAGGTAGGGTTGCTACTCTGAGTTGCCCGAGTGACGTCATGAGGAGGGCGGTGTATTGTATATACAAACAATCAGATCACTGATTGGTCGGTCATGCCCAAGAGCCATCTATCATGTGACGTCATCCTTATGTTCTGTTTGGAGCGTCATCTGCTCAGTGTCGCATTTCAGCATTTGCCCGAGCTTTATTATTATCATTATTGTTATTATTATTACCATAAGGAGTCTTCTAGCCAGCGAGGCCAAGAAAGGCCTCCGTGAGCGGAAGAGAAATCAAACAGCACAATATAAAGTAGGGTTGCTACTCTGAGTTGCCCGAGTGACGTCATGAGAAGGGCGGGATTTTGTACCTATAAGGCATCTGACCAATGATTGGTCATGTCCAAGCCCCACCTATGAAACGACGTCATCCGGCTACTTCAATAGAGCAACCTACCTTACGTTCTCCTATTTGGACCGAGCTTATTAAATAAAGAGTGAGTCAACATTCACAAGAATGAGCCAACAAGGCCAAGAAAAGGCTACCGTGAGCGGAAGAGAAACCAAACAGGACATCATAAGGTAGGGTTGCTACTCTGAGCTTCGGATGATGTCATGAGAAGGGCGGGGCTCTGAAACCACAAATTATCAGATCAATGATTGGTCGGTCAATCCCAAACCCCATCTATCAGGTGACGTCAGCCGTGTACTTCATTGCAGAAACCCAAATTATGTTCTCCTGTTTGGACCGTCTTCAGCCAAGAGTCGCATTTCAGTAGTTGACCGAGCTTATGAAAGAGAGTCGACATTCACATGAATGAGCCAATGAGGGCAATTAAGGCCACAGTGAGCGGAAGAGAAACCAAACAGGACATCATAAGGTAGGGTTGCTAGTCTGATTTCACGGGTGACGTCATGAGGGTGGACGTCTGTAATCCACAGAATATGTGTCCAATGATTGGTTATACCCAGGCCATGCCTATCAGATGACGTCAGCCAGTTACCTCAACGCACCCAACTCTATCATATGTTCTGATTAGAACGTCTTCCGCTCAGAGTCGCATTTCAGCAGGATAAATGCGCCTTTATTTCAAACAATCCAGCGAGGCCAAACAAGGCCACCGTGAGCGGAAGAGGAATCAAACAGCACAACATAAGGTAGGGTTGCTACTCTGAGCTACCCGGGTGACGTCATGAGAAAGGCGGGGTTAGGAACCCAGAAATTATCTGACCAATGATTGGTCGGTCAATTCCAATCCCCACCTATCAGATAACGTCATCCGACTACTTCAACGCAGCAACCCTACCTTATGTTCTCTTATTTGGACCGTCTTCCGCCTAGTGTCTCATTTCAGCAGTTGACCGAGATTATTAGTCAACAACATTCACACGAATGAACCAGCGAGGCCAAGAAAGGCGACGTAAGGGGGAGAGAAATCAAACAGGACATCATAAGGTAGGGTTGCTACTCTGAGCTCCCGGGTGACGTCATGAGAAGAGCTGGGCTAAATTATCTGATCAATGATTGGTCGGTAAGTTCCAAACCCCACCTATGAGAGGACATCATCCGAATACTTCAACACACCAACCCTACCTTATGTTCTCCTTTTTTGACCGTCTTCCGCCCATAGACGCATTGCAGTAGTTGACCGAGCTTATTAAAGAGTCGACATTCACATGTATGAGCGAGCCAACGAGGCCAAGAAAGGCCACCGTGAGCGGAAAAGAAACCAAACAGCACATCATAATGTAGGGTTGCTTCTCTGAGCTCCCGGATGATGTCATGAGAAGGGCGGGGCTCTGAACCCACAAATTATCTTATCAATGATTGGTCGGTCAATCCCAACCTATCAGATGACGTCAGCCGACAACTTCAATGCAGCAACCCTATCTTATGTTCTCCTGTTTGGACCGTCTTCTGCTCAGAGTCGCATTTCAGCAGGATAAAGCCGCCGTCATTTCACATAATCCAGCGAGGCTAACTAAACAAGGCCACTGTGACCGGAAGAGGAACCAAACAGCACAACATAATGTAGGGTTGCTACTCTGAGTTACCCGAGTGACGTCATGAGAAGGGCGGGGTATTGTATATATAAACAATCTGATCAATGATTGGTCGGTCATGCCCAAGAGCCACCTATCATATGACGTCATCCGGGTACTTCAATGCACCAAACCCAGCCTTCTGTTCTGTTTGGAGCGTCTTCTGCTCATGTCGCATTTCAGCATTTGCCCGAGCTTTACAATTATCATTATCGTTATTATTATTACCATAAAGAGTCTTCTAGCCAGCGAGGCCAAGAAAGGCCTCCGTGAGCGGAAGAGAAATCAAACAGCACAATATAAAGTAGGGTTGCTACTCTGAGTTGCCCGAGTGACTTCATGAGAAGGGCGGGATTTTGTACCTATAAGGCATCTGACCAATGATTGGTCATGTCCAAGCTCCACCTATGAAACGACATCATCCGGCTACTTCAGTAGAGCAACACATCTTATGTTCTCCTATTTGTACCGTCTTCCGCCCAGAGTCGCATTTTAGCAGTTGACCGAGATTATTAAAGAGTCAACCATTCACATGAATGAGCCAACGAGGCCAAGAAAGGCCACCGTGAGCGGAAGAGAAACCAAACAGCACATAATAAGGTAGGCTTGATACTCAGCTCCCGGGTGATGTCATGAGAAGGGCGGGGCGCTGAACACACAAATTATCTGATCAATGATTGGTCGGTCAATCCCAAACCCCACCTATTAGATGACGTCAGCCGACTACTTCATTGCAGCAACCTTAATTATGTTCTCCTGTTTGGACCGTCTTCCACCCAGAGTCGCATTTCAGTAGTTGACCGAGCTTATCAAAGAGTCAACATTCACATGATTGAGCCAATGAGGCCAAGTAAGGCCACCGTGAGCGGAAGAGGAACCAAACAGGACATCATAAGGTAGGGTTGCTACTCTGAGTTCCCGGGTGGAGCTCTGTAATCCACATAGTATGTGTCCAATGATTGGTTATACCCAGGTCTCGGCTATCAGATAATGTCAGCCAGATACTTCAACGCAGCAACCCTATCTTATGTTCTGTTTAGACTGTCTTCCGCTCAGAGTCGCATTTCACAAGGATAAAGGCGCCTTCATTTCATATAATCCATCGAGGTCAAACAAGGCCACCGTGAGCGGAAGAGGAATCAAACAGCACAACATAAGGTAGGGTTGCTACTTTGAGGTACCCGGGTGACGTTATGAGAAAGGCGGGGCTCGGAATCCACAAATTATCTGATCAATGATTGGTTGGTCAATTCCAATCCCCACCTATCAGATGACGTCGCCGGCTACTTCAACGCATGAACCCTACCTTATATTCTCCTATTTTGACAGTCTTCCGCCCAGAGTCGCATTTCAGCAATTGACCGAGCTTATTAAAGAGTCAACATTCACATGAAGGAGCCAGTGAGGCCAAGGAAGGCGATGTAATGGGGAGAGAACCAAACAGGAAATCACAAGGTAGGGTTGCTACTCTGAGCTCCCAAATGACATCATGAGAAGAGCTGGGCTTTGAACACATAAATTATCTGATCAATGGTTGGTCGGTAAGTTCCAAACCCAACCTATCAGATGACGTCATCCGAATATTTCAACACACCAACCCTACCTTATGTTCTCCTTTATTGACCGTCTTCCGCCCAGAGTCGCATTTCAGATGTTGACCGAGCTTATTAAAGAGAGAGTCAACATTCACATGAACGAGCCAACGAGTCCAAGAAAAGGCCACCGTGAGCGCTAGTGAAACCAAACAGCACATCATAAGGTAGGGTTGCTACTTTGAGCTCCCGGGTGATGTCATGAGAAGGGCGGGGCGCTGAACACATAAATTATCTGATCAGTGATTGGTCGGTCAATCCCAAACCCCAACTATCAGATGACGTCAGCCGACTACTTCATTGCAGCAACACTAATTATATTCTCCTGTTTGGACCGTCTTCCGCGCAGAGTCGTATTTCAGTAGTTGACCGAGCTTATCAAAGAGTCAACATTCACATGATTGACCCAGTGAGGCCAAGTAAGGCCACCGTGAGCGTAAGAGAAACCAAACAGGACATCATAAAGTAGAGTTGCTACTCTGAGTTCCCGGGTGACGTCATGAGGGTGGAGCTCTGTAATCCACATAGTATGTGTCCAATGATTGGTTATACCCAGGTACGCCTGTCAGATGACGTCAGCCGGGTACTTAACCACAGCAACCCTAGGGATCTTATGTTCTCCTGTTTCGACCATCATCCGCTCAGAGTCGCATTTTAGCAGGATAAAGCCGCCGTCATTTTACATAATCTAGCGAGGTTAAATAAGGCCACCTTGAGCGGAAGAGGAATCAAACAGCACAATATAAGGTAAGGTTGCTACTTTGAGTTGCCCGAGTGACGTAATGAGAAAGGCGGGATTTTGTACCTATAAACCATCTTACCAATGATTGGTCATTGCCAAACCCCAACTATCAGACGACGTCATCCGGATACTTCAACGCAGCAACCCTACCTTATGTTCTCCTATTTGCATCGTCTTCCGCCTCAATTCGCATTTCAGCAGTTGACCGAGCTTATTAAAGAGTCAACATTTGCATGAATGAGCCAGCGAGACAAAGAAAGACGACGTGAGGGGAAGAGAAACCAAACAGGACATCATAAGGTAGGGTTGCTACTCTTACCTCCCGTGTGACGTCATGAGAAGAGAGGGTCTCTGAACACACAAACCATCTGATCAATGGTTGGTCGGTAAGTTCCTAACCCCACCTATCAGATGAAGTCTTCCGGGTACTTCAACACACCAACCCTACCTTATGTTCTCCTTTTTCGACCGTCTTTCGCCCATAATCGCATTGCAGTAGTTGACCGAGCTTATTAAAGAATCGACATTAACATGAATGGGCCAGTGAGGCAAAGAAAGGCCACCATGAGCCTAAGAGAAACCAAACAGGACGTCATACGGTAGGGTTATATTCTGAGTTCCCGGGAAACGTTATGAGGGTGGAGCTCAGTAATCCACATAGTATGTGTCCAATAATTGGTTGAACCAAGGCCATGCCTATGAGATGACGTCAGCCGTGTACTTCAACGCAGCAACCCTATCTTATGTTCTGTTTGGACCGTCTTCCTCTCAGGTCGCATTTCAGCAAGATAAAGCCGCCGTCATTTCACATGATCCAGCGAGGCTAACTAAACAAGCCCACCGTGACCGGAAGAGGAACCAAACAGCACAATATAAAGTAGGGTTGCTACTCTGAGTTGCCCGAGTGACGTCATGAAAAGGGCGGGATTTTGTACCTATAAGGCGTCTGACCAAAGATTGGTCATGTCCAAGCCCCACCTATGAAACTACGTCATCCGGCTACTTCAATAGAGGAACCCACCTTATGTTCTCCTACTTGTACCGTCCTCCGCCCAGAGTCGCATTTCAGCAGTTGACCGAGATTATCAAAGAGTGAGTCAACATTCACATGATTGAGCCAACGAGGCCAAGAAAAGGCTACAGAGAGCGGAAGAGAAACCAAACAGCACATCATAAAGTAGGGTTCCTACTCTGAGCTCCCGGGTGATATCATAATGAGGGCGGGGCGCTGAAAACACAAATTATATAATTAATGATTGGTCGGTTAATCCCAAACCCCACCTATCATATGACGTCAGCCGACAACTACATTGCAGCAACCCTAATTATGTTTTCCTGTTTGGACCGTCTTCCGCCCAGAGCCGCATTTCAGTAGTTCACCGAGCTTATCAAACAGTCAACATTCACATGATTGAGCCAGAGAGGCCAAGTAAGGCCACCGTGAGCGGAAGAGAAACCAAACAGGAAATCATAAGGTAGGGTTGCTCCTCTGAGTTCCCGGGTGACGTCATGAGAAGAGCTGGGCTTTGAACACATAAATTGTCTGATCAATGATTGGTCGGTAAGTTCCAAACCCCACGTATCAGATGACGTCATCCGAATTCCTCAACACTCTAACCCTACCTTATGTTCTCCTTTTTTGACCGTCTTCCGCCCATAGTCGCATTCCAGTAGTTGACCGAGCTTATTAAAGAGTCGACATTCACATGTATAAGCGAGCAAGGAGGCCAAGAAAGGCCACCGTGAGCGAAAGAGAAACCAAACAGCACATCATAAGGTCGGGTTGCTTCTCTGAGCTCCCGGATGACGTCATGAGAAGGGCGGGGCTCTGAACCCACTAATTATCTGATCAATGATTGGTCGGTCAATCCCAAACCCCACCTATCAGATGACGTCAGCCGACAACAGCAACCCTATCTTATGTTCTCCCGTTTGGACCGTCTTCCGCTCAGAGTCTCATTTCAGCAGGATAAAGCCGCCGTCATTTCACAGAATACAGAGAGGCTAACTAAACAAGGCCACCTTGAACGGGAGAGAAACCAAACAGCACAACATAAGGTAGGGTTGCTACTCTGAGTTGCCCGATAGACGTCATGAGGAGGGCGTTGTATTGTATATACAAACAATCAGATCACTGATTGGTCGGTCATGCCCAAGAGCCATCTATCATGTGACGTCATCCTTATGTTCTGTTTGTAGCGTCATCTGCTCAGTGTCCCATTTCAGCATTTGCCCGAGCTTTATTATTATCATTATTGTTATTATTATTACCATGAGGGGTCTTCTAGCCAGTGAGGCCAAGAAAGGCCTCCGTGAGCGAAAGAGAAAGCAAACAGCACAATATAAAGTAGGATTGCTACTCTGAGTTGCCCGAGTGACGTCATGAGAAGGGCGGGATTTTGTACCTATAAGGCATCTGACCAATGATTGGTCATGTCCAAGCCCCACCTATGAAACGACGTCATCCGGCTACTTCAATAGAGCAACCAACCTTATGTTCTCCTATTTGGACCTTCTTCCGCCCAGAGTCGCATTTCAGCAGTTGACCGAGCTTATTAAAGAGTGAGTCAACATTCACATGAATGAGCCAACGAGGACAAGAAAAGGCCACCATGAGCGGAAGATAAACCACACCACATCATAATGTAGGGTTGCTACTCTGAGCTCCCGGGTGACGTCATGAGAAGGGCGGGGCGCTGAACACACAAATTATCTGATCAATGATTGGTCGGTCAATCCCAAAACCCCACCTATCAGATGACGTCAGCCGACTACTTCATTGCAGCAACCCTAATTATGTTCTCCTGTTTGGACCGTTTTCCGCCCAGAGTCGCATTTCAGTAGTTGACCGAGCTTATCAAAGAGTTAACATTCACATGATTGAGCCAGTGAGGCCAAGTAAGGCCACAGTGAGCGGAAGAGAAACCAAACAATACATCATAAGGTAGGGTTGCTACTCTGATCTCCCGGGTGACGTCATGAGGGTTGAGCTCTGTAATCCACATAGTATGTGTCCAATGATTGGTTATACCCAGGCCACGCCTATCAGATGACGTCAGCCGGGTAATTAAACGCAACCAACCCTAGGGATCATATGATCTCCTCATTAGACCGTCTTCCACTCAGTGTCGCATTATAGCAGGATAAAGCCGCCGTCATTTTCCATAATCTAGCGAGGCTAAACAAGGCCACCGTGAGCGGAAGAGGAATCAAACAGCACAACATAAGGTACGGTTGGTACTTTGAGTTGCCCAAATGACGTCATGAGAAGAGCGGGATTTTGTACCCATAAACCATCTGACCTAATCGATTGGTCATGTAAAAGCCCCACCTATCAGACGACGTCATCCGGATACTTCAACGCAGGAACCGTACCTTATGTTCTCCTGTTTGGACCGTCTTCCGCTTAGAGTGCCCTTTTTTTACCATAAACTGGCATCATTCAAATGAGCCAGCGAGGTTAAGAAAGTCTGAGCTACCGGGTGACGTCATGAGAAGGGCGGGGCTCTGAACCCACAAAATATCTGCCCAAAGATTTGGTCGGTCATGCACAGGCACCGCCTATCAGATGACGTCAACCGGGTACTTCATAGCAGCAACCCTATCTTATGTTCTCCTGTTTGGACCGACATCCGCTCCGACTCACATTTCAGCATTTGACCGAGCTTATTAAAGAGTCAACATTCACATGAATGAGCCAGCGAGGCCAAGAATGGCCACCGTGAGTGGAAGAGAAACTAAACAGGACATCATAAGGTAGGGTTGCTACTATGAGCTCCCGGGTGACGTTATGAGGGCGGAGCTCTGTAATCCACAAAGTATCTGTCCAATGATTTTTTATACCCAGACCCCGTCTATCAGATGACGTCATCAGGGTACTTCAACACGGCAACCCTATCTTATGTTCTCCTCTTTGGACCGTCTTCCGCTCAGAGTCGCATTTCAGCAGGATAAAGACGTCGTCATTTCACATAAGCCAGCGAGGTCAAACAAGGCCACCGTGATCGGAAGAGAAACCAAAAAGAACAACATAAAGTAGGGTTCCTATGCTTAGCTACCGGGTGACGTCATGAGAAGGGCGGGGTTCTGAACCCACAAATTACCTGATCAATGATTGGTCGGTGAGTCCCAAGCCCTACCTATTAGATAACGTCATCCCGTTACTTCAACAAACCAAAACTATCTTATGTTTTGTTTGGACCGTCTTCTGCTCAGAGTCGCATTTCAGCATTTGCCCGAGCTTTTTCTTATCATCATTATTACCATAAGGAGTCTTCTAGCTTGCGAGGCCTAGAAAGGCCTCCGTGAGCGGAAGAGGAATCAAACAGCACAACATAAGGTAGGGTTGCTCCTCTGAGCTCCCGGGTGACGTCATGAGCAGGGCGAATCTCTGTAATCCACAAACTATCTGTCCAATGATTGGTTATTCCCATGCCCCACCTGTGAGATGACGTCAGCTGGGAACACAGCAACCCTATCTTATGTTTTCCTATTTGGACCGTCTTCCGCACAGAGTCCCATTTCAGCAGGATAAAGCCGTCGTCATTTCACATAATCTAGCGAAACCAAACAAGGCCACCGTGAGCGGAAGATGAACCATAGAGCACAACATTAGGTAGGGTTGCTACTCTGAGTTACCTAGATGACGTCATGAGAAAATCGGGGTTCTGGCCCTACAAATTATCTGATCAATGATTGGTCGGTCAATCCCAAGCCCCACCTATCATATGACGTCAGCCGGGAACTTCAACACAGCAACCCTATCTAATGTTCTCCTGTTTGGACCGTCTTCCACTCAGAGTACCCTTATTTTTTTTATCATAAAGTGTCGTCATTCAAATGAGCAAGCGAGGCTAAGAAAGGCCTCCATGAGCGGAAGAGGAACCAAATAGCACAACATAAGGGTTGCTTCGCTGACCTATTGGGTGACGTCATGAGAAGGGCGCGGCTCTGAGCACACAAAATATCTGCCCAAAAATGTGGTCGGTCATGCCCAGGCCCCGCCTATCAGATGACGTCAGTCGGGTACTTCATAGCAGCAACCCTATCTTATGTTCTCCTGTTTGGACCGTCTTCCGCCCCGACTCACATTTCAGCAGTTGGCCGAGCTTATTAGTCAACACTGACATGAATGAGCCAGCGAGGCCAAGAAAGGCCACCGTGAGCGGAAGAGAAACCAAACAGAACATCATACGGTAGGGTTGCTACTCTGAGTTCCCAGGTGACATCATGAGGGTGGAGCTCTGTAATCCACAAAGTATTTGTCCAATGATTGGTTATACCAACGCCCCGTCTATCAGATGACGACAGCAGGGTACTTCAACGCAGTAACCCAATTTATGTTTTCCTTTTTGGACCGTCTTCCGTTCAGAGTCGCATTTCAGCAGGATAAAGCCGTCCTCATATCACATAAGCCAGCGAGATTCAAACAAGAGCACAGTGAACGGAAGAGGAACCGAACAGCACAACATAATGTAGGGTTGCCACTCTGAGCTACCCGAATGAGGTCATGAGAAAGGCGGGGCTCTGAACCCACAAATTATCTGACCCCGTGAGCGAAAGAGGAATCAAACAGCACAACATGAGGGCTGAGTTATGACCCACACCGCCGTCGCCAACCTGTGTGCTACACACCACCAGCTGCAACGATGGCCGCTATCCACCCCACCACCTGAATCTCAGCCACAACACCCTGCCCCCACACACCACTCCGCCCACAATGAGTAGTATCAACATCACAGCCAGGCCTCAACCACCTCTTTACCAAATCATTCTCCCTAACCATCTCACTTTGCACACCACCTCGACCAAAACACCCTATATCTGCCACTCTATCATCAGACACATTCAACAGACCTTCAAAATACTCACTCCATCACTTTCTCACATCTGGAACAGATGAAGAAAAGCCACTTCCACTCACATCCATTCTCTAGATGTCATATGTAATGCACCAAAACCACAGCTCCCTATCTGCAGCCAGCCCCCACAGACCTTTCCATGGTTCAATCCATTGACAGCACGTTGACCCCAGTATACCAGTGTTCCAATTTACTTCAGTCATAATACTGATAATAATGATAATGATAATTATAATAATGATAATGATAATGATTTTTCTTTTCATACATGGTTGCCTTTTCCCGTTTGGGTGAGGTAGTCTCAAGAATAGATGACAGGGCTGAGCCTCAGAGCAAAAATTCCTCTGAGTTACCCGGAAGACGTCATGATAAGGGCTCATTCACATGATTGGCTCAATCATGTGAATGTTGACTCTTTGAAAAGCTCGGTCAACTGGTGAAATGCGACTCTGGGCGGAAGACGGTACAAATAGGAAAACATAAGGTGAGTTGCTCTATTGATGTAGCCGGATGACGTCGTTTCATAGGTGGAGCTTGGACATGACCAATCATTGGTCAGATGCCTTATAGGTACAAAATCCCGCCCTTCTCAAGACGTCACTCGGGCAACTCAGAGTAGCAACCCTACTTTATATTGTGCTATTTGATTTCTCTTCCGCTCACGGAGGCCTTTCTTGGCCTCGCTGGCTAGAAGACTCCTTATGGTAATAATGATAACAATAATAATAATACTATATGCGACACTCAGCAGAAGACGCTCCAAACAGAACATAAGGATGACGTCACATGATAGGTGGCTCTTGGGCATGACCGACCAATCATTGATCAGATTGTTTGTATATACAATACCCTGCCCTTTTCATGACGTCACTCGGGCAACTCAGAGTAGCAACCCTACCTTATGTTGTGCTGTTTGGTTCCTCTTCCTGTAACAGTGGCCTTGTTCAGTTAGCCTCACTGGATTTTGTGAACTGACGGCGGATTTATCCTGCTGAAATGCGACTCTGAGCGGAAGACGGTCCAAACAGGAGAACATAAGATAGGGTTGCTGCGTTGAAGTTGTCGGCTGACGTCATCTGATAGGTGGGCTAGGGATTGATCGACCAATCATTGATCAGATAATTTGTGGGTTGAGAGCCCCGCCCTTCTCATGACATCATCCGGGAGCTCAGAGAAGCAACCCTGCCTTATGATGTGCTGTTTGGTTTCTCTTCCGGTCACGGTGGCCTTTCTTGGCCTCGTTGGCTCGGTCATACATGTGAATGTCGACTCTTTAATAAGCTCGGTCAACCACTGCAATGCGACTATGGGCGGAATACGTTCAAAAAAGGAGAACATAAGGTACGTTTGGTGTGTTGAAGTATTCGGATGACGTCATCTGATAGGTGGGGTTTGGAATTTACCGACCAATCATTGATCAGATAATTTATGTGTTCAAAGCCCAGCTCTTCTCATGACGTCACCCGGGAGCTCAGAGTAGCAACCCTACCTTATGATGTCCTGTTTGGTTTCTCTCCCCCTTACGTCGCCTTTCTTGGCCTCGCTGGCTCATTCATGTAAATGTTGACTCTTTAATAAGCTCGGTTAACTGCTGAAATGCGACTCTTTGCGGAAGACGGTCCAAATAGGAGAACATAAAGTAAGGTTGCTGCGTTGAAATAGCCGGATGACGTCATCTGACAGGTGGGGATTGGAATTGACCGACCAATCATTGATCAGACAATTTATGGGTTCCGAACCCTGCCTTTCTCATGACGTCACCCGGGTACCTCAGAGTAGCAACCCTACCTTATGTTGTGCTGTTTGATTCCTCTTCCGATCACGGTGGCCTTGTTTGGCCTCGCTGGATTATGTGAAATGAAGGCGCCTTTATCCTGCTGAAATGCGACACTGAGCGGAATACAATCTAAACAGGAGAACATAAGATATGGTTGCTGCGTTGAAGTACCTGGCTGACGTCATCTGATAGGCGGGGCCTGGGTATAACCAATCATTGGAAAGATACTATGTGGATTACAGAGCTCCACCCTCATGACGTCACCCGGGAGCTCAGAGTAGCAACCCTACCTTATGATGTCCTGTTTGGTTTCTCTTCCGCTCACGGTGTCCTTTCTGGGCCTCAATGCTCATTCATGTGAATGTTGGCTCTTTAATAAGCTCGGTCAACTGCTGAAATGCGACTCTGTGCAGAAGACGGTTCAAATAGAACATAAGGTGGGTTGCTGAGTTGAAGTACCAGTATGACGTCCTCTGATAGGTGGGGATTTGAATTGACCGACCAATCATTGATCAGAAAATTTGTGGGTTCAGAACTCCGCCCTTCTCATGACATCACCCGGGAGCTCAGAGAAGCAACCCTACATTATGATGTCCTGTTTGGTTTCTTTTCCGCTCACGGTGGCCTTTCTTGGCCTCGTTGGCTCATTCATGTAAATGTGGACTCTTTAATAATCTCGGTTAATTGCTGAAATGCGACTGTCAGCGGAAGACGGTCCACATAGCAGAACATAAGGTAGGGTTGGTGTGTTGAAGTAGCCCGATGACGTCGTGTGATAAGTGGGGCTTGGACATGACCAATCATTGGTCAGATGCCTTATAGGTACAAAATCCCGCCCTTCTCATAACGTCACTCTTGCAACTCGGAGTAGCAACCCTACTTTATATTGTGCTGTTTGATTTCTCTTCCGCTCACGGAGGCCTTTCTTGGCCTCGCTGGCTAGAAGACTCCTTATAGTAATAATAATAACAATGATGATAATAATAATAATAAAGCTCGGGCAAATGCTGAAATTCGACACTTAGCAGAAGAGAGTCGAAACAGAACATAAGGTAGGGTTGGTGCATTGAAGTAGCCGGATGACGTCACATGATAGGTGGCGTTGAGCATGACCGACCAATCATTGATCAAATAATTTATGGTTTCCGAACAACGACTTTTTCATGACGTCACCTGGGTACCTCAGACTAGAAACCCTACCTTATGTTGTGCTGTTTGATTCCTCTTCCGCTCACGGTAGCCTTGTTTGGCCTCGCTGGATTATGTGAAATGAAGGCGCCTTTATCCTGCTGAAATGCGACTCTTAGCGGAAGATGCTCTAATTAGGAGAACATAAGAAAGGGTTGCTGCGTTGAAGTTGTCGGCTGATGTCATCTGATAGGCGGGGCCTGGGTATAACCAATCATTGGACACATACTATGTGGACTACAGAACTCCAAACTCATGACGTCACCCGGGAAATGAGATTTGCAACCCTACCTTATGATGTGCTTTTTGATTTTTCTTCCGCTCACGGAGGCCTTTCTCGGCCTCGTTGGCTCGCTCATACATGTGAATGTCTACTCTTTAATAAGCTCGGTCAACTACCGCAATGCGACTATGGGCGGAAGACGGTCAAAAAAGGAGAACATAAGGAAGGGTTGGTGTGTTGAAGTATTCGGATGACGCCATCCGATAGGTGGGGTTTGGAACTTACCGACCAATCATTGATCAGATAATTTATGTGTTCAAAGCCCAACTCTTCTCATGACGTCACCCGGTAGCTCAGAGTAGCAACCCTACCTTGTAATGTCCTGTTTAGTTTCTCTCCCCCTTACGTCGCCTTTCTTGGCCTCGCTGGCTCATTCATGTGAATGTTGACTCTTTAATAAGCTCGGTCAACTGCTGAAATGCGACTCTGGGCGGAAGAAGGTCCAAGTAGGAGATCATCAGGTAGGGTTGCTGCGTTGAAGTAGCCGGATGACGTCATCTGATGGGTGGGGATTGGAATTGACCAACCAATCATTGATCAGATATTTTGTGGGTTCCGAACACCGCCTTTCTCATGACGTCACCCGGTACCTCAGAGTAGCAACCCTACCTTATGTTGTGTTGTTTGATTCCTCTTCCGCTCACGGCATCCTTGTTTGGCCTCGCTGGATTATGTGAAATGAAGACGCCTTTATCCTGCTGAAATGCGACTCTGAGCGGAAGACGGTCTAAACAGGAGAACATAAGATAGGGTTGCTGCGTTGAAGTATCTGGCTGACGTCTTCTGATAGGCGGGGCCTGGGTATAACCAATCATTGGACACATACTATGTGGATTACAGAGCTCCACCCTCATGATGTCACCCGGGAACTCAGAGTAGCAACCCTACCTTATGATGTCCTGTTTGGTTTCTCTTCCGCTCACGTTGGCCTTAATTGGCCTCATTGGCCCATTCATGTGAATGTCAACTCTTTAATGAGCTCGGTCAACTACTGCAATGCGATTATGGGCGAAAGACGGTCGAAAAAGGAGAACATAAGGTAGGGTTGGTGTGTTGAATTACCCGGAAGACGTCCTCTGATAGGTGGGGTTTGGAACTTACCGCCAACCATTGATCAGATAGTTTGTGTGTTCAGAGCCCCGCTCTTCTCATGACGTCACGCGGGAGCTCATAGTAGCAACCCTACCTTATGATGTACTGTTTGGTTTCTCTTCCCCTCACGTCGTCTTTCTTTGCCTCGCTGGCTCATTCATGCAAATGTTGACTCTTTAATAAGCTCGGTCAACTGCTGAAATGCGACTCTGGGCGGAAGACTGTCCAAATAGGAGAATATAAGTTAGGGTTGTTGCGTTGGAGTATCTGGATGACGTCGTCTGATAGATGGGGCTTGGACATGACCAATCGATTGGTCAGATGGTTTATAGGTACAAAATCCCGCCCTTCTCATGACGTCACTCGGGCAACTCAAAGTAGCAACCGTACTTATGTTGTGCTGTTTGATTCCTCTTCCGCTCATGGTGGCCTTGTTTAGCCTCGCTAGATTATGTAAAATGACGGCGGTTTGATCCTGCTAAAATGAGACTCTGAGCGGAAGATGGTCGACACAGGAGAACATAAGATCCCTGGGGTTAGTGCGTTTAAGTACCCGGCTGACGTCATCTGATAGGCGTGGCCTGGGAATAACCAATCATTGGACTCATACTATGTGGATTACAGAGCTCCATCCTCATGACGTCACCCGGAAACTCAGAGTAACAACACTACCTTATGATGTCCTGTTTGGTTTCTCTTACGCGCACGGTGGCCTTACTTGGTCTCACTGGCTCAATCATGTCAATGTTGACTCTTTGATAAGCTCGGTCAACTACTGAAATGCGACTCCAGGCGGAAGACGATCCTAACAGGATAACATAATTAGGGTTGCTGCAATGAAGTTGTCGGCTGACGTCATCTGATAGGTGGGGTTTGGGATTGACCGACCAATCATTGATCAGATAATTTGTGGGTTCAGAGCCCCGCAATTCTCATGACATCATCCGGGAGCTCAGAGAAGCAACCTCACCTTATTATGTCCTGTTTGGTTTCTCTTCCGCTCACGGTGGCCTTTCTTGGCTTCGTTGGCTCGCTCATACATGTGAATGTCGACTCTTTAATAAGCTTGGTCAACTACTGCAATGCGACTATGGGCGGAAGACGATCAAAAATGGAAAACATTAGGTAGGGTTGGTGTGTTGAAGTACCCGGAAGACGTCATCTGATAGGTGGGGTTTGGAACTTACCGACCAATCATTGATCAGATAATTTTTGTGTTCAGAGCCCAGCTCTTCTCATGACGTCACACGGGAGGTAAGAGTAGCAACCATACCTTATGATGTCCTGTTTGGTTTCCCTTCTCCTCACGTAGTCTTTCTTGGTCTCGCTGGCTCATTCATGACTCTTTAATAAGCTAGGTCAACTGCTGAATTCGACTCTGGGCGGAAGACGGTCCAAATAGAAGAATATAAGGTAGGGTTGCTGTGTTGAAGTAGCCGGATTACGTTATCTGATAGATGGTGATTGGAATTGACCGACCAATCATTGATCAGATAATTTATGGGTTCCGAACCACGCCTTTCTCATGACGTCACCCGGGTACCTCAGAGTAGCAACCCTACCTTATGTAGTGGTGTTTGATTCCTCTTCCGTTCACGGTGGCCTTGTTTAGCCTCGCTAGATTATGTGAAATGAAGGCGCCTTTATCCTGCTGAAATGCGACTCTGAGCGGAAGATGGTCTAAAGAGAACATAAGATAGGGTTGCTGCGTTGAAGTACCTGGCTGACGTCATCTGATAGGTGGGGCCTGGGTATAACGAATCTTTGGACAGATACTATGTGGATTAGAGAGCTCCACCCTCATGACGTCACCAGGGAGCTCAGAGTACCAACCCTACCTTATGATGTGCTGTTTGGTTTCTCTTCCGCTCACGGTGTCCTTTGTTGGCCTCGATGGCTCATTCATATGAATGTTGACACTTTAATAATCTCGGTCAACTGCTGAAATGCGACTCTGGGCGGAAAACGGTCCACATGGGAGAACATAAGGTAGAGTTGATGCATTGAAGTAGCCGGATGACGTCGTCTGATAGGTGGGGCTTGGACATGACCAATCAATTATTGGTCAGATGGTTTAGAGGTACAAGATCCCGCCCTTCACATGGCGTCACTTGGGCAACTCAGAGTAGCAACCCTACCGTATGTTGTGCTGTTTGATTCCTCTTCCGCTCACGGTAGCCTTTCGTGGCCTCGTTGGCTCATTCATGTAAATGTCGACTCTTTAATAAGCCTGCTCAACTGCTGCAATGCGACTATGTGCGGAAGACGGCCCAAAAAGGAGAACATAAGGTAGGGGTGGTGTCGCATTTCAGCATTTGCCCGAGCTTTATTATTTATTATTATTGTTATTATTATTACCATAGGAAGTCTCCTAGCCAGCGAGGCCAAGAAAGGCCTCCGTGAGCGGAAGAGAAATCAAACAGCACAATATAAAGTAGGGTTGCTACTCTGAGTTGCCCAAGTGACGTAATGAGAAGGGCGGGATTTTGTACCTATAAGGCATCTGACCAATGATTGGTCATGTCTAAGCCCCACCTATGAAATGACGTCATCCGGCTACCTCAATAGAGCAACCCATCTTATGTTCTCCTATTTGTACCGTCTTCCACCCAGAGTCGCATTTCAGCAGTTGAAAGAGCGTATTAAAGAGTGCGTCAACATTCACATTAATGAGCCAACCTGGCCAAGAAAAGGCCACCGTGAGCGGAAGAGAAGCCAAACAGCACATTATAAGGTAGGGTTGCTACTCTGAGCTCCCGGGTGATGTCATGAGAAGTGCGGGGCGCTGAACACACAAATTATGTGATCAATGATTGGTCGGTCAATCCCAAACCCCACCTATCAGATGACGTCAGCCAACTACTTCATTGCAGAAACCCTAATTATGTTCTCCTGTTTGGACCGTCTTCCGGCCAGAGTCGCATTTCAGTAGTTGACCCAGCTTATCAAAGAGTTAACATTCACATGACTGAGCCAGTGAGGCCAAGTAAGGCCACCGTGAGCGTAAGAGAAACCAAACAGGACATCATAAGGTAGGGTTGCTACTCTGAGTTCCCGTGTGACGTCATAAGCGTGGAGCTCTGTAATCCACATAGTATGTGTCCAATGATTGGTTATACCCCGTCCACGCCTATCAGATGACGTCAGCCGGGTACTTAAACGCAGCACGCCTGGGGATCTTATGTTCTCCTGTTTCGACCATCTTCCGCTCAGAGTCGCAATTTAGCAGGATTAAGCCGCTGTTATTTTGACTAATCTAGCGAGGCTAAACAAAGCCACCGTGAGCGGAAGAGGAATCAAACAGAACAATATAAGGTACGGTTGCTACTTTGAGTTGCCCGAGTGACGTCATGACAAGGGCGGCATTTTGTACCTATAAACCATTTGACCAATCGATTGGTCATGTCCAAGCCCCACCTATCAGACGACGTCTTCCGGATACTTCAACGCAGCAACCCTATCTAATGTTCTGTTTAGACCGTGTTCCGCTCAGAGTTGCATTTAAGCAGGATAAAGGCGCCTTCATTTCACGCACTCCAGCGAGGCCAAACAAGGCCACCGTGAGCGTAAGAGGAATCAAACAGCACAACATAAGGTAGGGTTGCTACTCTGAGGTACCAGGGGGACGTCATGAGAAAGGCGGGGTTCGGAACCCATAGATTATCTGATCAATGATTGGTCGGTAAGTTCCAAACCCCACCTATCACATGATGTCATCGGAATACTTCAACACACCAAGCCAACCTTATGTTCTCCTTTTCTGACCGTCTTCCGCCCATAGTCGCATTGCAGCAGTTGACCGAGCGTATTAAAGAGTCGACATTCACATGTATGATCGAGCCAACGAGGCCAAGAAAGGCCACCGTTAGCGGAAGAGAAAAAAAACAGCACCTCATAAGGTAGGGTTGCTACTCTGAGCTCCCGGGTGATGTCATGAGAAGGGCGGGGCGCTGAACACAAATCATCTGATCAATGATTGGTCGGTCAATCCCAAACTCCACCTATCAGATGACGTCAGCCGACTACTTCAGTGCAGAAACCCTAATTATGTTCTTCTGTTTGGACCGTCTTCCGCCTAGAGTCGCATTTCAGTAGTTGACCGAGCTTATCAAAGAGTCAACATTTCACATGATTGAGCCAGTGAGGCCAAGTAAGGCCACCGTGAGCGGAAGAGAAACCAAATAGGACATCATATGGTAGGGTTGCTACTCTGAGTTCCCGTGTGACGTCATAAGGGTGGAGCTCTGTAATCCACATAGTATGTGTCCAGTGATTGGTTATACCTAGGCCATGCCTATAAGATAACGTCACCGGGTACTTAAACGCAGCACGCCTACAGATCTTATGTTCTCCTGGTTCAACCATCTTCCGCTCAGAGTCGCATTTTAGCAGGATAAAGCCGCCGTCATTTTACATAATCTAGCGAGGCTAAACAAAGCCACCGTGAGCGGAAGAGGAATCAAACAGCACAACATAAGATACGGTTGCTACTTTGAGTTGCCCGAGTGACGTTGTGAGAAGGGCGGCATTTTGTACCTATAAACTACCTGACCAGTCGATAGGTCATGTCCAAGCCCCACCTATCAGACGACGTCATCCGGATACTTCAACGCAGCAACCCTACCTTATGTTCTCCTATTGGGACCGTCTTCCGCCCAGAGACGCATTTCAGCAGTTGACCGAGCTTATTAAAGAGTCGACATTCATATGAATGGACCAGTGAAGCCAAGAAAGGCCACCATGAGCCTAAGAGAAACCAAACAGGACATCATAAGGAAGGTTTGTATTGTGAGTTCCCGGGTGACGTCATGAGGGTGGAGCTCCGTAATCCACATAGAATGTGTCGAAGGATTGGTTGTACCCTGGCCACGCCTATGAGATGACGTCAGCCTTGTACTTCAACGCAGCAACCCTATCTTATGTTCTCCTGTTTGGACCGTCTTCCGCCTAGAGTCGCCTTTCAGCAGTTGACCGAGCTTATCAAAGAGTCAACATTCACATGATTCAGCCAATAAGGCGAATTAAGGCCAACGTGAGCGGAAGAGAAACCAAACAGCACATCATAAGGTAGGGTTGCTACACTTAGTTCCCGGGTGACGTCATGAGGGTGGAGCTCTGTAATCCACATAGTATGTGTCCAATGATTGGTTATACCCAGGCCCCGCCTATCAGATGACGTCAGCCAGGTACTTCAACGCAGCAACCATATCTTATGTTCTCCTGTTTAGACCGTCTTCCGCTAAGAGTTGCATTTCAGCAGGATAAAGGCGCCTTCATTTCAAACAATCCAGCGAGGCCAAACAAGGCTACCGTGAGCGGAAGAGGAATCAAACAGCACAACATAAGGTAGGGTTGCTACTCTGAGTTCCCGGGTGACGTCATGACGTTGGAGCTCTGTAACCACATAGTATGTGTCCAATGATTGGTTATACCTAGGCCACGCATATCAGATGACGTCAGCTTGGTACTTAAACTCAGCACGCCTAGGGATCTTATGTTCTCCTGTTTCGACCATCTTCCGTTCAGAGTCGCATTTTAGCAGGATAAAGCCGCCGTCATTTTACATAATCTATCGAGGCTAAACAAGGCCACCTTGAGCGGAAGAGGAATCAAACAGCACAAGATTGTCATGAGAAGGGCGGGGCTCTGAACCCACAAATTATCTGATCAATAATTGGTCGGTCAATCCCAAACCCCACCTATCAGACGACGTCAGCCGACAAGTTCAACGCAGCAACCCTATCTTAAGTTTCTCCTGTTTGACCGTTTTTAGCTCAGAGTCGCATTTCGGCAGGATAAAGCCCCCGTCATTTCACATATATTCAGCAAGGCTAAGCGAGGCCACCGTGACCGGAAGAGGAACCAAACAGCACAACATAAGGTAGGGTTGCTACTCTGAGTTGCCCGAGTGACGTCATGAGAAGGGCGGGGTATTGTATATACAAACAATCTCATCAATGATTGGTCGGTCATGAACAAGAGCCACCTATCATATGACGCCATCGGGATACTTCAAAGCTCCAACCCGACCTTTTGATCTGTTTGGAGCGTCTTCTGCTCAGTGTCGCATTTCAGCATTTGCCGGAGCTTTATTATTATTATTATTGTTATTATTATTACCACAAGGAGTCTTCTAGACAGCGAGGCCAAGAAAGGCCTCCGTGAGCGGAAGAGAAATCAAAGAGCACAATATAAAGTAGTGTTGCTACTCTGAGTTGGCCGAGTGACGTCATGAGAAGGGTGGGATTTTGTACCTATAAACCATCTGACCAATGATTGGTCATGTCCAAGCCCCACCTATGAAACGACGTCATCCGGCTACTTCAATAGAGCAACCCACCTTATGTTCTCCTATTTGTACAGTCTTCCGCCCAGAGTCGCATTTCAGCAGTTGACCGAGCTTATTAAAGAGTAAGTCAACAATATTCACATGAATGAGCCAACGAGGCCAAGAAAAGGCCACCGTGAGCGGAAGAGAAACCAAAGTGGACATCATAAGGTATGGTTGCTACTCTGAGCTCCCGGATGATGTCATGAGAAGGGCGGGGCGCTGAACACAAATCATCTGATCAATAATTGGTCGGTCAATCCCAAACCCCACCTATCAGATGACGTCAGCCGACTACTTCACTGCAGCAACCCTAATTATGTTCTCCTGTTTGGACCGTCTTCCGCCTAGAGTCGCATTTCAGTAGTTGACCGAGCTTATCAAAGAGTCAACATTCACATGAATGAGCCAGCGAGGCCAAGTAAGGCCACCGTGAGCGGAAGAGAAACCAAACAGGACATCATAAGGTAGGGTTGCTACTCTGAGCTCCCGGGTGACGTAATGATTGGTCGGTAAGTTCCAAACCCCACCTATCAAATGACGTTATCCGAAAACGTCAACACACCAACACTACCTTATGATCTCCTTTTTTGACCGTCTTCCACCAATAGTCGCACTGCAGTAGTTGACCGAGCTTATTAAAGAGTCGACATTCACATGTATGAGCGAGCCAACGAGGCCAAGAAAGGCCACCGTGAACGGAAGAGAAACCAAACAGCACATCATAAGGTAGGGTTGCTTCTCTGACCTCCCGGATGATGTCATGAGAAGGGCGGGGCTCTGAACCCACAAATTATCTGATCAATAATTGGTCGGTCAATCCCAAACCCCACCTATCAGACGACGTCAGCCGACAAGTTCAACGCAGCAACCCTATCTTAAGTTCTCCTGTTTGGACCGTCTTCAGCTCAGAGTCGCATTTCGGCAGGATAAAGCCCCCGTCATTTCACATAATTCAGCAAGGCTAAGCGAGGCCACCGTGACCGGAAGAGGAACCAAACAGCACAACATAAGGTAGGGTTCCTACTCTGAGTTGCCCGAGTGACGTCATGAGAAGGGCGGGGTATTGTATATACAAACAATCTCATCAATGATTGGTCGGTCATGAACAAGAGCCACCTATCATATGACGCCATCGGGATACTTCAAAGCTCCAACCCGACCTTGTGATCTGTTTGGAGCGTCTTCTGCTCAGTGTCGCATTTCAGCATTTGCCGGAGCTTTATTATTATTATTATTATTATTGTTTTTATTATTACCACAAGGAGTCTTCTAGACAGCTAGGCCAAGAAAGGCCTCCGTGAGCGGAAGAGAAATCAAAGAGCACAATATAAAGTAGTGTTGCTACTCTGAGTTGGCCGAGTGACGTCATGAGAAGGGTGGGATTTTGTGCCTATAAACCATCTGACAAATGATTGGTCATGTCCAAGCCCCACCTATGAAACGACGTCATCCGGCTACCTCAATAGACGTGAGCAGAAGAGAAACCAAACAGGACATCATAAGGTAGGGTTAGTGCTCTGAGGTCCCGGGTGACATCATGAGAAGAGCTGGGCTTTGAACACATAAATTGTCTGATCAATGATTGGTCGGTAAGTTCCAAACCCCACCTATCAAATGACGTTATCCGAATACGTCAACACACCAACACTACCTTATGTTCTCCTTTTTTGACCGTCTTCCACCAATAGTCGCATTGCAGTAGTTGACCGAGCTTGTTAAGGAGTCGACATTCACATGTATGAGCGAGACAACGAGGCCAAGAAAGGCCACAGTGAACGGAAGAGAAACCAAACAGCACATCATAAGGTAGGGTTGCTTCTCTGAGCTCCCGGATGATGTCATGAGGAGGGCGGGGCTCTGAACCCACAAATTATCTGATCAATGATTGGTCGGTCAATCCCAAACCCCACCTATCAGATGACGTCAGCCGACAAATTCAACGCAGCAACCCTATCTTATGTTCTCCTGTTTGGACCGTCTTCCGCTCAGAGTCGCATTTCAGCAGGATAAAGCCGCCGTCATTTCACATAATCCAGCAAGGCTAAACAAGCCCACCGTGACCGGAAGAGGAACCAAACAGCACAACATAAGGTAGGGTTGCTACTCTGAGTTATCCGAGTGACGTCTTGAGAAGGGCGGGGTATTGTATATACAGACAATATGCTCAATGATTGGTCGGTCATGCACAAGAACCACCAATCATATGACGTCATCCGGATACTTCAAAGCTCCAACCCGACCTTGTGATCTGTTTGGAGCGTCTTCTGCTCAGTGTCGCATTTCAGCATTTGCCGGAGCTTTATTATTATTATTATTGTTAATATTATTACCATAAGGAGTCTTCTAGCCAACGAGGCCAAGAAAGGCCTCCGTGAGCGGAAAAGAAATCAAACAGCACAATATAAAGTAGGGTTGCTACTCTGAGTTGGCCGAGTGACGTCATGAGAATGGCGGGATTTTGTACCTATAAGGCATCTGACCAATGATTGGTCATGTCCAAGCCCCACCTATGAAACGACGTCATCCGGCTACTTCAAAAGAGCAACCCACCTTATGTTCTCATATTTGTACAGTCTTCCGCCCAGAGTCGCATTTCAGCAGTTGACCGAGCTTATTAAAGAGTAAGTCAACAATATTCACATGAATGAGCCAACGAGGCCAAGAAAAGGCCACCGTGAGCGGAAGAGAAACCAAAGTGGACATCATAAGGTATGGTTGCTACTCTGAGCTCCCGGATGATGTCATGAGAAGGGTGGGGCGCTGAACACAAATCATCTGATCAATAATTGGTCGGTCAATCCCAAACCCCACCTATCAGATGACGTCAGCCGACTACTTCATTGCAGCAACCCTAATTATGTTCTCCTGTTTGGATCGTCTCCCACCTAGAGTCGCATTTCAGTAGTTGACCGAGCTTATCAAAGAGTCAACATTTACATGATAGAGCCAGTGAGGCCAAGTAAGGCCACCGTGAGCAGAAGGAAAACCAAACAGGACATCATAAGGTAGGGTTACTACTCTGAGCTCCCGGGTGACGTCATGAGAAGAGCTGGGGTTTGACCACTTAAATTATCTGATCAATGATTGGTCGGTAAGTTCTAAACCCCACCTATCAGATGACGTTATACGAATACGTCAACACACAAACCCTACCTTATGTTCTCGTTTCTAGACCGTCTTCCACTCATAGTCGCATTGCAGTAGTTGACCGAGCTTATTAAAGAGTCGACATTCACATGTATGAGCGAGCCAACGAGGCCAAGAAAGGCCACCGTGAGCGGCCGCTATCCACCCCACCCCCTGAATCTCAGCCACAACACCCTGCCCCCACACACCACTCCGCCCACAGTCAGTGGTATCAACCCCACAGCCAGGCCTCAACCACCTCTTTACCAAATCATTCTCCCTAACCATCTCACTTTGCACACCACCTCGACCAAAACACCGTATACCTGCCACTCTATCATCAAACACATTCAACAGACCTTCAAAATACTCACTCCATCTCCTGACATCTGGAACAGATGAAGAAAGGCCACCTCCACTCACATCCATTCTCTAGCTGTCATATGTAATGCACCAAAACCACAGCTCCCTATCTGCAGCCAGGCCCCACAGACCTTTCCATGGTTCAATCCATTGACAACACGTTGACCCCAGTATCCCATAGTGTTCCAATTTACTTCACTCATAATACTGATAATAATGATAATGATAATTATAATAATGATAATGAAAATGATTTTTCTTTTCATACATGGTTGCCTTTTCCCGCTTGGATGATGTAGTCTCAAGAACAGATGACAGAGCTGACCCTCAGAGCAAAAATTCCTCTGAGTTACCCGGATGACGTCATCATAAGTGCGGAATTTTGTATATACAAACTATCTGATCAATGATTGGTTTGTCATGCCCAAGCGCCACTTATCATATGATGTCATCCGAGTACTTCAACGCAGCAACCCTACCTTATGTTCTCCTGTTTGGACCGTCTTCCGCTCAGAGTGCCCTTTTTTTACCATAAAGTGTCGTCATTCAAATGAACCAGCGAGGTTAAGAAAGTCTGAGCTACCGGGTGACGTCATGAGAAGGGCGGGGCTCTGAACCCACAAAATATCTGACCAAAGATTTGGTCGGTCATGCCCAGGCCCCGCCTATCAGATGACGTCAGCCGGGTACTTCCACACAGAGTCGCATTTCAGTAGTTGACCGAGCTTATTAAACATTGAACATTCACCTGAATGAGCCTGCGAGGCCAAGAAAGGCGACCGTGAGTGGAGGAGAAACAAACAGGACATCATAAGGTAGGGTTGCTACTCTGAGCTCTCGGGTGACGTCATGAGAAGGGCGGAGCTCTGAACCCACAAATTATCTGATCAATGATTGGTTGGTAAGTCCCAGGTCCCACCTATGAGATAACGTCATCCGGGTACTTCAACAAACGAAAACTATCTTATGTTCTGTTTAGACCGTCTTCTGCTCAGAGTAGCATTTCAGCAGTTTCCCCTGCTTTTTTATTATCTTTATTACATTAAGGAATCTTCTAGCGAGCGAGGGGAAAGGCCACCGTGAGCAGAAGAGGAATCAAACAGCACAACTTAAGGTAGGGTTGCTTCTCTGAGTTACCCGGATGACGTCATGATAAGGGCGGGGTTTTGTATATACAAACTATCTGATCAATGCATGGTCGGTCATGCCCAAGCGCCACCTATCATATGACGTAATCTGGGTACTTCAACGCAGCAATCCTACCTTATGTTCTCCTGTTTGGACCGTCTTCCGCTCAGAGTGCCCATTTTTTTACCATAAAATATCGTCATTCAAATGAGCCAGCGAGGTTAAGAAAGTCTGAGGTACCGGGTGACTTAGAATACAACCCTACCTTATGATGTCCTGTTTTGTTTCTCTTAGGCTCGCAGTGGCCTTTCTTGGCCTCACTGGAACCATTCATGTGAATGTCGACTCTTTTATAAACTCGGTCAATTGCTGCAATGCGATTATGGGCGAAAGACGGTCCAAAAAGCAGAACATAAGGTAGGGTTGGTGTGTTGAAATACCCGGAAGACGTCATCTGATAGGTGGGGTTTGGAACTTACTGACCAACCATTGATCAGATAATTTGTGTGTTCAGAGCCTCGCTCTTCTCATGACGTCACCCGGGAGCTCAGAGTAGCAACCATACCTTATGATGTCCTTTTTGGTTTCTCTTCCCCTCACGTCGTCTTTCTTTGCCTCGCTAGCTCATTCATGCAAAATGTTGACTCTTTAATAAGCTCGGTCAACTGCTGAAATGCGAATTTGGGCGGAAGACGGTCCAAACAGGAGAACATAAGGTAGGGTTCCTGCGTTGAAGTATCCGGATGACGTCGTCTGATAGGTGGGGCTTGGACATGACCAATCGATTGGTCACATGGTTTATAGGTACAAAATCCCGCCCTTCTCATGACGTCACTCGGGCAACTCAAAGTAGCAACCGTACCTTATGTTGTGCTGTTTGATTTCTCTTCCGCTCACGGTGGCCTTCTCTAGCTTCGCTAGGTTATATAAAATGACGGCGGCTTTATCCTGCTAAAATGCGATTCTGAGCGGAAGATGGTTTAAACAGAATATAAGATCCCTAGGGTTGCTGCGTTTAAGTTCCCACCTGACGTCATCTGATAGGCGTGGCCTAGGTATAACCAATCATTGGACACATACTATGTGGATTACAGACCTCCACCCTCATGACGCCATCCGGGAACTTAGAGTATCAACGCTACCTTATGATGTGCTGTTTGGTTTCTCTTCCGCTCACGGTGGCCTTACGTGGCCTCACTGGTTCAATCATGTGAATGTTGACTCTTTGATAAGCTCGGTCAACTACTGAAATGCGACTCTGGGCGGAAGATGGTCCAAACAGGAGAACATAATTAGGGTTGCTGCAATGAAATAGTCGGCTGACCTCATATGATAGGTGGGGTTTGGGATTGACCGACCAATCATTGATCAGATAATTTGTGTCTTCAGCGATCAGCCCTTATCATGACATGACCCGGGAGCTCAGAATAACAACCCTACCTGTGCTGTTTGGTTTCTCTTCCGCTCACGGTGGCCTTTTCTTGGCCTCGTTGGCTCATTCATGTGAATGTTGACTCTCTCTTTAATAAGCTCGGTCAACTGCTGAAATGCTACTCTGGACGGAAGACGGTACAAATAGGAGAACATAAGGTGGGTTGCTCTATTGAAGTAGCCGGATGACGTCGTTTCATAGGTGAGGCTTCAACATGACCAATCATTGGTCTGATGCCTTATAGGTACAAAATCAGGACCTTCTTATGACGTCACTCGGGCAACTCAGAGTAGCAACCCTACTTTATATTGTACTGCTTGATTTCTCTTCCCCTAACGGAGGTCTTTCTTGGCCTCGCTGGCTAGAAGACTCCTTATGGTAATAATAATAACAATAATAATAATAATAAAGCTCGGGCAAATGCTGAAATGCGACACTGAGCAGAAGACGCTCCAAACAGAACATAAGGTTGACCTCAAAGGATAGGTGGCTCTTGGGCATGACCGACCAATCATTCATCAGAATGTTTGTATATACAATACCCCACCCTTCTCATGACGTTACTCGGGCAACTCAGAGTAGCAACCCTACCTTATGTTGTGCAGTTTGGTTCCTCTTCCGGTTACGGTGGCATTTCTTGGCCTCGTTGGCTCATACATGTGAATGTCGACTCTTTGATAAGCTAGGTCAACTACTGCAATGCGACTATGGGAGAAAGACGGTGAAAAAAGAACATAAGGTACGTTTGGGGTGTTGAAATATTCGGATGACATCATCTGATAGGTGGGGTTTGGAACTTACCGACCAATCATTGATGAGATAATTTATGTGTTCAAAGCCCAGCCCTTCTCATGACGTCACCCGAGAGCTGAGAGAAGCAACCCTACCTTATGATGTCCTGTTTGGTTTCTCTCCCCCTTACGTCGCCTTTTTTGCCTGGCTGGCTAATTTATGTGAATGTTGACTCTTTAATAAGCTCGGTCAACTGGTGAAATGCGACTCTGGGCGGAAGACGGTCCAAATAGGAGAACATAAGATAGGGTTGCTGCTTTGAAGTAGCCGGATGACGTTATCTGATAGGTGGGGATTGGAATTGACCGACCAATCATTGATCAGATAATTTATGGGTTCCGAACCACGCCTTTCTCATGACGTCACCCGGGTACCTTAGAGTAGCAACCCTACCTTATGTTGTGCTGTTTGATTCCTCTTCCGCTCACGGTAGCCTTGTTTGGCCTCGCTGGATTATGTAAAACGACGGCGGCTTTATCCTGCTGAAATACGACTCTGAGCGGAAGACGGTCTAAACAGGAGAACATAAGGTAGGTTTGTTGCGTTGAAATACCTGGCTGACGTCATCTGATAGGCGGGGCCTGGGTATAACCAATCATTGGACACTTACTATGTGGATTACAGAGCTCCACCTTCATGAACTCACCCAGGAACTGAGAGTAGCAACCCTACGTTATGATGTCCTCTTTGGTTTCTCTCCCCCTTACGTCGCCTTTCTTGGCCTGGCTGGCTAATGCATGTGAATGTTGACTCTTTAATAAGCTCGGTCAACTTCCTGGGCGGAAGAGGGGGCCAAACAGGAGAACATAAGGTAGGGTTTCTGCGTTGAAGTAGCCGGATGACGTCGCCTGACAGGTGGGACTTGGACATGACCAATCATTGGTCAAATGGTTTATAAGTACAAAATCCCGCCCTTCTCATGACGTCACTCGGGCAACTCAGAGTAGCAGCCTTATCTTATGTTGTGCTGTTTGATTTCTCTTCCGCTCACGGAGGCCTTTCTTGGCCTCGCTGGCTAGAGGACTCCTTATGGTAATAATAATAACAATAATAATAATAATAAAGCTCGGGCAAATGCTGAAATGCGACACCACCCCTACCTTATGTTCTCCTTTTTGGACCGTCTTCCGCATATAGTCGCATTGCAGCAGTTGACCGAGCTTATTAAAGTCGACATTCACATGAATGAGCTAACGAGGCCACGAAAGGCCACCGTAAGCGGAAGAGGAATCAAACAGCAAAACATAAGGTAGGGTTGCTATTCTGAGTTGCCCAATTGACGCCATGTGAAGGGCGGGATCTTGTACCTCTAAACCATCTGACCAATAATCGATTGGTCATGTCCAAGCCCCACCTATCAGACGACGTCATCCGGCTACTTCAATGCATCAACTCTACCTTATGTTCTCCTGTGTGGACCGTTTTCCGCTCAGAGTCGCATTTCAGCAGTTGACCGAGATTATTAAAGAGTCAACATTCATATGAATGAGCCAGCGAGGCCAAGTAAGGCCACCGTGAGCGGAAGAGAAACCAAACAGGACATCATAAGGTAGGGTTGCTTCTCTGAGCTCCCGGATAATGTCATGAGAAGGGCGGGACTCTGAACCCACAAATTATCTGATTAATGATTGGTCGGTCAATCCCAAACCCCACCTATCAGATGACGTCAGCCGACACTTCATTGCAGAAACCCTAATTATGTTCTCCTGTTTGGACCGTCTAGAGTCGCATTTCAGTAGTTGACCGAGCTTATCAAAGAGTCAACATTCACATGATTGAGCCAGTGAGACCAAGTAAGGCCACCGTGCGCGTAAGAGAAACCAAACAGGACATCATAAGGGATGGTTGCTACTCTGAGGTCTCGGGTGACGTCATGAGGGTGGAGCTCTGTAATCCACATAGTATGTGTCTAATGATTAGTTATACCTAGTCCACGCCTATCAGATGACGTCAGCAGGGAACTTAAACGCAGCAACCCTAGGGATCTTATGTTCTGTTTCGACCATCTTCCGCTCAGAGTCGCACTTTAGCAGGATAAAGCCGCCGTCATTTTACATAATCTAGCGAGGCTAAACAAGGCCACAGTGAGCGGAAGAGGAATCAAACAGCACAACATAAGGTACGGTTGCTACTTTGAGTTGCCCGAGTGACGTCATGAGAAGGGCGGGATTTTGTACCTATAAACCATGTGACCAATCGATTGGTCATGTCCAAGCCCCACCTATCAGACGACGTCATCCGGATATATCAACGCAGCAACCCTACCTTATGTTCTCCTATTTAGACCATCTTCCGTCCAGAGTCGCATTTCAGCAGTTGACCGAGCTTATTAAAGATTCAACATTTCCATGAATGAGCCAGCGAGGCAAAGAAAGGCGACGTAAGGGGAAGAGAAACCAAACAGGACATAATAAGGTAGGGTTGCTACTCTGAGCTCCCGGGTGACGTCATGAGAAGAGCGGGGCTCTGAACACATAAATTATCTGATCAATGATTGTCGGTAAATTCCAAACCCCACCTATCAGACGATGTCTTCCTAGTACTTCAACACACCAACCCTACCTTATATTCTCCTTTTTCGACCGTCTTTCGCCCATAATCGCATTGCAGCAGTAGACCGAGCTTATTAAAGAGTCGACATTCACATGAATGGGTCAGTGAGGCCAAGAAACGCCTCAGTGAGCCTAAGAGAATCCAAACAGAACATCATAAGTAAGGGTTGTATTCTGAGTTCCCGGGTGACGTCATGAGGGTGGAGCTCCGTAATCCACATAGTATGTGTCCAATGATTGGTTGTACCCAGGCCACGCCTATGAGATGACTGTAAGGCATCTGACCAATGAATGGTCATGTCCAAGCCCCACCTATGAAACGACGTCATCCGGGTACTTCAATAGAGCATCCCACCTTATGCTCTCCTATTTGTACCGTCTTCCGCCCAGAGTCGCATTTCAGCAGTTGACCGAGCTTATCAAAGAGTCAACATTCACATGATTCAGCCAAGAAGGCCAATTAAGGCCAACGTGAGCGGAAGAGAAACGAAACAGCACATCATAAGGTAGGATTGCTACTCTCAGTTCCCGGGTGACGTCATGAAGGTGGACCTCTGTAATCAACATAGTATGTGCCCAATGATTGGTTATACCCAGGCCAAGCCTATCAGATGACGTCAACCAGGTACTTCAAAGCAGCAACCCTATCTTATGTTCTCCTGATTAGAACGTCTTCCTCACAGAGTCGCATTTCATCAGGATAAAGGCGCCTTCATTTCACATAATCCAGCGACGCCAAACAAGGCTACTGTGAGCGGAAGAGGAATCAAACAGCACAACATAAGGTAGGGTTGCTACTCTGAGGTACCCGGGTGACGTCATGAGAAAGGCGGGGTTTGAAACCCACAAATTATCTGATCAATGATTGGTCGGTCAATTCCAATCCACACCTATCAGATAACGTCATTCGGCTACTTCAATACAGCAACGCTACTTTATGTTCTCCTATTTGGACCGTCTTGCGCTCAGAGTCGCATTTCAGCAGGATAAAGCCGCCGTCATTTCACATAATTCAGCGACGCTAACTAAACAAGGCCACCGTGACCGGAAGAGGAACCAAACAGCACAACATAAGGTAGGGTTGCTACTCTGAGTTGCCCGAGTGACGTCATGAGAAGGGCGGGGTATTGTATATACAAACAATCTGATCAATAATTGGTCGGTCATGCCCAAGAGCCACATATCATATGACATCAACCTTATGTTCTGTTTGGAGCGTCTTTTGTTCAGTGTCGCATTTCAGCATTTGCCCGCGCTTTATCATTATTATTATTGTTATTATTATTACCATAAGCAGTCTTCTAGCCAGCGAGGCCAAGAAAGGCCTCCGTGAGCGGAAGAGAAACCAAACAGCACAATATAAAGTAGGGTTGCTACTTTGATCTCCCGGGTGATGTCATGAGAAGGGCAGGGCGCTGAACACATAAATTATCTGATCAATGATTGGTCGGTCAATCCCAAACCCCACCTATCAGATGACGTCAGCCGACTACTTCATTGCAGCAACCCTAATTAGTTCTCCCGTTTGGACCGTCTTCCGCCCAGAGTCGCATTTCAATAGTTGACCGAGCTTATGAAAGAGTCAACATTCACATGATTGAACCAGTGAGGCCAAGTAAGGCCACCGTGAGCGGAGGAGAAACCAAACAGGACATCATAAGGTAGGGTTGCTACTCTGAGTTCCCGGGTGACGTCATGAGAAGAGCGGGGCTCTGAACATACAAATTATCTGATCAATGGTTGATCGGTAAGTTCCAAACCCCACCTATCAGATGACGTCTTCCGGGTACTTCAACACACAAACACTACCTTATGTTCTCCTTTTTCGACCGTCTTTCGCCCATAATCGTATTGCAGCAGTTGACCGAGCTTATTAAAGAGTCGACATTCACATGAATGGGCCAGTGAGGCCAAGAAAGGCGACTGTGAGCCTAAGAGAAACCAAATAGGTCGTCATACGATAGGATTGTATTCTGAGTTCCCGGGTGACGTCATGAGGGTGGAGCTCCGAAATCCACATAGTATGTGTCCAATGATTGGTTGTACCAAAGCCATGACTATGAGATGACGTCACCCGTGTACTTCAACGCAGCAACCCTATCTTATGTTCTCCTCTTTGGACCGTCTTCCGCCCAGAACGCATTTCAGCAGGATAAAGGCGCCTTCATTTCACATAATCCAGCGAGGCCAAACAAGGCTACCGTGAGCGGAAGAGGAATCAAACAGCACAACATAAGGTAGGGTTGCTACTCTGAGGTACCAGGGTGACGTCATGAGAAGGGCGGGGCTCGGAACCCACAAATTATCTGATCAATGATTGGTCGGTCAATTCCAATTTCCACCTATCAGATGACGTCATCCGGCTACCTCAACGCAGTAACCCTACCTTATGTTCTCCTATTTGGACCGTCTTCCGCCCAGAGTCGCATTTCAGTAGTTGACCGAGCTTATTAACGAGTCCAAAATTCACATGAATGAGCCAGCGAGGCCAAGAAAGGCGACGTAAGGGGAAGAGAAACCAAACAGGACATCATAAGGTAGGGTTGCTACTCTGAACTCCCGGATGACGTCATGAGAAGAATTGGGCTTTGAGCACATAAATTATCTGATCAATGATTGGTCGGTAAGTTCCAAACCCCACCTATCAGATGGCGTCATCCGAATACTTCAACACACCAGCCCTACCTTATGTTCTCTTTTTTTGACCGGCTTCCGCCAATAGTCTCACTGCAGTAGTTGACCGAGCTTATTAAAGAGTCGACATTCACATGTATGAGCGAGCCAACGAGGCCAAGAAAGGCCACCGTGAGCGGAAGAGAAACCAAACAGCACATCATAAGGTAGGGTTGCTTCTCTGAGCTCCCGGATGATGTCATTAGAAGGGCCGGGCTCTGAAACCACAAATTATCTGATCAATGATTGGTCGGTCATGCCTAAGAGCCACCTATCATATGACGTCATCCTTATGTTCTGTTTGGAGCGTCTTCTGCTCAGTGTCGCATTTCAGCATTTGCCCGAGGTTTATTATTATTGTTAATATTATTACCATAAGGAGTCTTCTAGCCAGCGAGGCCAAGAAAGGCCTCCGTGAGCGGAAGAGAAATCAAACAGCACAATATAAAGTAGGGTTGCTACTCTGAGTTGCACGAGTGACGTCATGAGACGGGCGGGATTTTGTACCTATAAGGCATCTGACCAATGATTGGTCATGTCCAAGCCCCACCTATGAAACGACGTCATCCGGCTACTTCAATATTTGTACCGTCTTCCGCCCAGAGTCGCATATCAGCAGTTGACCGAGCTTATCAAAGAGTCAACATTCACATGATTGTGCCAGTGAGGCCAATTAAGGCCACCGTGAGCGGAAAGAGAAACCAAATAGGACATCATAAGGTAGGGTTGCTACTTTCAGTTCCCGGGTGACGTCATGAGGGTGGAGCTCTGTAATCCACATAGTAAGTGTCCAATGATTGGTTATACCCAGGCCCCGCCAATCAGATGACGTCAGCCAGGTATTTCAACGCAGCAACCCTATCTTATGTTCTCCTAATTAGACCGTTTTCCGCTCAGAGTCGCATTTCAGCAGGATAAAGGCGCCGTCATTTCACATAATCCAGAGAGGCCAAACAAGGCTACCGTGAGCGGAAGCGTAATCAAACAGCACAACATAAGGTAGGGTTGCTAGTCTGAGGTACCCGGGTGACGTCATGAGAAAGTCGGTGTTCGGAACCCATAAATTATCTGATCAATGATTGGTCGGTCATGCCCAAGCGCCACCTATCATGTGACGTCATCCGGCTACTTCAATGCACCAACCCTACCTTATGTTCTGTTCGGACTGTCTTCTGCTAAGTGTCGCATTTCAGCATTTGCCCGAGTTTTATTATCATTATTATCATCATTGTTATTATTATTACTATAAGGAGTCTTCTAGCCAGCGAAGCCAAGAAAGGCCTCCGTGAGCGGAAGAGAAATCAAACAGCACAATATAAAGTAGGGTTGCTACTCCGAGTTGCAAGAGTGACGTCATGAGAAGGGCGGGATTTTGTACCTATAAGGCATCTGACCAATGATTGGTCATGTCCAAGCCCCACCTATGAAACGACGTCATCCGGCTACTTCATCACACCAACCCTACCTTATGTTCTCCTATATGGACCGTCTTCCTCTGACACTCGCATTTCAGCAGTTGACCGAGCTTATTAAAGAGTCCACATTTACATGAATGAGCCAACGATGCCAAGAAAGGCCACCGTGAGCGGATGGGGAACCAAACAGCACATCATAAGGTAGGGTTGCTTCTCTGAGCTTCCGAGTGATGTCATTTGAAGGGCGGGGCTCTAAACACACAAATTATCTGATCAATGATTGGTCGGTCAATCCCAAACCCCACCTATCAGATGACGTCAGCCGACTACTTCAACGCAGGAACCCTATCTTATATTCTCCTGTTGGGACCGTCTTCCTCTTAGAGTCGCATTTCAGGAGGAAAAAGCCGCCATCTTTTCACATCCAGCGAGGCTAACTAAACAAGGCCACCGTGACCGGAAGAGGAACCAAACAGCACAACATAAGGTAGGGTTGCTACTCTGATTTGTCCGAGTGACGTCATAAGAATGGCGGGGTATTGTATATACAAACAATCTGATCAATGATTGGTCGGTCATGCCCAAGCGCCACCTATCATATGACGTCATCCGGCTACTTCAATGCACCAACCCTACCTTATGTTCTGTTTGGACTGTCTTCTGCTAAGTGTCGCATTTCAGCATTTGCCCGAGCTTTATTGTTATTGTTATTATTATCATTGTTATTGTTATTACCATAAGGAGTCTCCTAGCCATCGGGGCCAAGAAAGGCCTCCGTGAGCGGAAGAGGAATCAAACAGCACAATATAAAGTAGGGGTGCTACTCTGAGTTGCCCGAGTGACGTCATGAGAAGGGCGGGATTTTGTACCTATAAACCATCTGACCAATGATTGGTCATGTCCAAGCCACACCTATCAGGCGACGTCATCCGGCTACTTTAATGCAGCAACCCAGCTTATGTTCTCCTATTTGTACCGTCTTCCGTCAAGATTCGCATTTGAGCCGTTGACCGAGCTTATTAAAGAGTGAGTCAACATTCACATGAATGAGCCAACGAGGCCAAGAAAGGCGACGTAAGGGGGAGAGAAATCAAAAAGGACATAATAAGGTAGGGTTGCTACTCTGTGCTCCCGGGTGACGTCATGAGAAGAGCTGGGCTTTGAACACATAAATTATCTGATCAATGATTAGTCGGCAGGTTCCAAACCCAGCCTATCAGATGAAGTCATCCGAATACTTCAACACACCAACCCTACCTTATGTTCTCCTTTTTTATCCGTCTTCCGCCCATAGTCACATTGCAGTAGTTGACCGAGCTTATTAAAGAGTAGACATTCACATGTATGAGCGAGCCAACGAGGCCAAGAAAGGCCACCGTGAGCGGAAAAGAAACCAAACAGCACATCATAAGTTAGGGTTGCTACTCTGACCTCCCGGGTGATGTCATGAGAAGGGCGGGGCGCTGAACCCACAAATTATCTGATCAATGATTGGTCGGTCAATCCCAAACCCCACCTATCAGATGATGTCAGCCGACTACTTCATTGCAGCAACCCTAATTATGTGCTCTTGTGTGGACCGGTTCCACTTAGAGTCGAATTTCAGTAGTTGACCGAGCTTATCAAAGAGTCAACATTCACATGATTGATCCAGAGAGGCCAAGTAAGGCCATCGTGAGCGGAAGAGAAACCAAAGAGGACATCATAAGGTAGTGTTGCTACTATGAGTTCCCGGGTGACGTCATGAGAAGAGCTGGGCTTTGAATACATAAATTGTCTGATCAATGATTGGTCGATAAGTTCCAAACCCCACCTATCAGATGACGTCCTCCGAATACTTCGACACTCCAATCCTACCTTATGTTCTCCTTTTTTGACCGTCTTCCGCCCAGAGTCGCATTGCAGATGCTGACCGAGCTTATTAGAGACGACATTCACATGTATGAGCGAGCCAACGAGGCCAAGAAAGGCCACCGTGAGCGAAAGAGAAACCAAAAAGCACATCATAAAGTAGGGTTGCTTCTCTGAGCTCCCAGATGATGTCGTGAGAAGAGCGGGGCGCTGAACACACAAATTATCTGATCAATGATTGGTCGGTCAATCCCAAACCCCACCTATCAGATGACGTCAGCCGAGAACTTCAATGCAGCAAACCTATCTCATGTTCTCCTGTTTGGATCGTCTTCCGCATATAGTCCCATTTCAGCAGGATAAAGCCGCGGTCATTTCACATAATCCAGTGAGGCTAACTAAACAAGGCCACCGTGACCGGAAGAGGAAACAAAAAGCACAACATAAGGTAGGGTTGCTACTCTGAGTTGCCCGAGTGACGTCTTGAGCAGGGCCGGGTACTGTATATACAAGCAGTCTGATCAATGATTGGTCGGTCATGCCCAAGAGCCACCTATCATGTGACGTCATCCTTATGTTCTGTTTGGAGCGTCTTCTGCTCAGCGTCGCATTTCAGCATTTGCCCGAGCTTTATTATTATTATTATTGTTATTATTATTACCATAAGGAGTCTTCTAGCTAGCGAGGCCAATAAAGGCCTCCGTGAGCGGAAGAGATATCAAACAGCACAATATAATGTAGGGTTGCTACTCTGAGTTGCTCGAGTGACGATATGAGAAGGGCGGGGTTTTGTACCTATAAGGCATCTGACCAATGATTGGTCTTGTCCAAGCCTCACCTATGAAACGACGTCATCCGGCTACTTCAGTAGAGCAACCCACCTTATGTTCTCCTATTTGTACCGTCTTCCGCCCAGAGTCGCATTTCAGCATTTGACCGAGCTTATTAAAGAGTCAACATTCACATGAATGAGCCAGCGAGGCTAAGAAAGGCGACGTAAGGGGGAGAGAAACCAAACAGCACATCATAAGTTAGGGTTCCTACTCTGAGCTCCCAGGTGACGTCATGAGAAGAGCTGGGCTTTGAACACATAAATTATCTGATCAATGATTGGTCGTTAAGTTCCAAACCCCACCTATCAGATGATGTCATCCGAATACTTCAACACACCAACCCTACTTTATGTTCTCCTTTTTTAACCATCTTCCGCCCATAGTCGCATTGCAGTAGTTGACCGAGCTTATTAAAGAGTCGACATTCACATGTATGAGCTAGCCAACGAGGCCAAGAAAGGCCTCCGTGAGCGGAAGAGAAACCAAACAGCACATCATAAGGTAGGGTTGCTTCTATGACCTCTCGGATGATGTCATGAGAAGGGCGGGGCTCTGAACCCACAAATTATCTGATCAATGATTGGTCGGTCAATCACAAACCCCACCTATCAGATGACGTTAACCAGGTACTTCAACGCAGCAACCCTATCTTATGTTCTCCTGTTTGGACCGTCTTCCGTTCAGAGTCGCATTTCAGCAGGATAAAGCCGCCGTCATTTCACATAATCCAGCGAGGCTAACTAAACAAGGCCACTGTGACCGGAAGAGGAACCAAACAGCACAACATAAGGTAGGGTTGCTATTCTGAGTTGCCCGAGTGACGTCATGAGAAGGGCGGGGTATTGTATATACAAACAATCTGATCAATGATTAGGTCATGCCCAAGAGCCACCTATCATGTGACATCAACCTTATGTTCTGTTTGGAGCGTCTTCTGCTCAGCTATTGTTATTTTGTTATTATTGTTATTATCATTGTTATTATCATCATTTTTATTATTATCATTATTATTATTATTGTTATTGGACACCCATTCTGTGGATTACAGAGCTCCACCCTCATGACGTCACTCGGGAACTCACAGTAGCAACCCTAACTTATGATGTCATGTTTGGTTTCTCTTCTGCTCACGGTGGCCTTACTTGGCCTCACTGCCTCAATCTTGTGAATGTTGACTCTTTGATAAGCTCGGTCAACTACTGAGATGCGACTCTAGGCGGAAGATGGTCCAAACAGAACATAATTAGGGTTGCTGCAATGAAATAGTCGGCTGAAGTCATCTAATAGGTGGGTTTTGGGATTGACCGATCAATCATTGATCAGATAATTTGTGAGTTCAGCGTCCCGCCCTTCTCATGACATCACCCGGGAGTTCAGAGTAGCAACCCTACCTTATGATGTGCTGTTTGGTTTCTCTTCCGCTCACGGTGGCCATTTCTTGGCCTCGTTGGCTCATTCATGTGAATATTGTTGACTCACTCTTTAATAAGCTCGGTCAACTGCTGAAATGCAACTCTGGGCAGAAGACGGTACAAATAGAACATAAGGTGGGTTGTTCTATTGAAGTAGCCGGATGACGTCGTTTCATAAGTGGGGCTTGGACATGACCAATCATTGGTCAGATGCCTTATAGGTACAAAATCCCGCCCTTCTCATGACGTCACTCGGGCAACTCAGAGTAGCAACCCTACTTTATATTGTGCTGTTTGATTTCTCTTCCGCTCACGGAGGTCTTTCTTGGCCTCGCTGGCTAGAAGACTCCTTATGGTAATAATAATAACAATAATAATAATAATAAACCTCGGGCAAATGCTGAAATGCGACACTGAGCAGAAGACGCTCCAAACAGAACATAAGGATGATGTCATATGATAAGTGGCTCATGGGCATGACCGACCAATCATTGATCAGATTGTTTGTATATGCAATACCCCGCCCTTCTCATGACGTTATTCGGGCAACTCAGAGTAGCAACCCTACCTTATGTTGTGCTGTTTGGTTCCTCTTCCGGTCACGGTGGCCTTGTTTCGTTAGCTTCGCTTGATTATGTGAAATGACGGCGCCTTTATCCTGCTGAAATACGATTCTTAGCGGAAGACGGTCCAAACAGGAGAACATAAGATAGGGTTTGCTCGTTGAAGTTATCGGCTGACGTCATCTGATAGGTGGGGTTTGGGATTGACCAACCAATCATTGATCAGACAATTTGTGGTTTCAGAGCCCCGCCCTTCTCATGACATCATCCGGGAGCTTAGAGAAGCAACCCTACCTTATGATGTGCTGTTTGGTATTTCTTCCGCTCACGGTGGCATTTCTTGGCCTCGTTGGCTCATACATGTGAATGTCGACTCTTTAATAAGCTCGGTCAACTACTGGAATGCGACTATGGGCGGAAGACGGTGAAAAAATGAGAACATAAGGTACGTTTGGTGTGTTGAAATATTCGGATGACATCATTTGATAGGTGGGGTTTGGAACTTACCGACCAATCATTGATCAGATAATTTATGTGTTCAAAGCAAAGTTCTTCTCATGACGTCACCCGAGAGCTCAGAGAAGCAACCCTACCTTATGATATCCTGTTTGGTTTCTCTCCCCCTTACGTCGCCCTTCTAGGCCTCGCTAGCTCATTCATGTGAATGTTCACTCTTTAATAAGCTCGGTCAACTACTGAAATGCGACTCTGGGCGGAAGACGGTCCAAACAGGAGAACATAATTAGGGTTCCTGCAATGAAATAGTCGGCTGACCTCATCTGATAGGTGGGGTTTGGGATTGGCCGAACAAACATTGATCAGATAATTTGTGTGCTCAGCGATCAGCCCTTATCATGACATGACCCGGGAGCTCAGAGTAGCAACCCTACCTTATGATGTGCTGTTTGGTTTCTCTTCCGCTCACGGTGGCCTTTTCTTGGCGTCGTTGGCTCATTCATGTGAATGTTGACTCTCTCTTTAATAAGCTCGATCAACTGCTGAAATGCGACTCTGGACGGAAGATGGTACAAATAGGAGAACATAAGGTGGGTTGCTCTATTGAAGTAGCCGGATGACGTCGTTTCATAGGTGGGGCTTGGACATGACCAATCATTGGTCAGATGCCTTATAGGTACAAAATCCCGCCCTTCTCATGACGTCACTCGGGCAACTCAGAGTAGCAACCATGCTTTATATTGTGCTGTTTGATTCCTTTTCCGCTCACGGAGGCCTTTCTTGTCCTCGCTGGCTAGAAGACTGCTTATGGTAATAATAATAACAATAATAATAATAATAAAGCTCGGGCAAATGCTGAAATGCGACACCACCCCTACCTTATGTTCTTTTTGGACCGTCTTCCGCACATAGTCGCATTGCAGCAGTTGACCGGGCTTACTAAAGAGTCGACATTCACATGAATGAGCCAACGAGGCCACGAAAGGCCACCGTGAGCGGAAGAGGAATCAAACAGCACAACATAAGGTAGGGTTGCTACTCTGAGTTGCCCAAGTGACGCCATGTGAAGGGTGGGGATCTTGTACCCCTAAACCATCTGACCAATAATCGATTGGTCATGTCCAAGCCCCACCTATCAGACGACGTCATCCGGCTACTTCAATGCATCAACTCTACCTTATGTTCTCCTATGTGGACCGTTTTCCGCTCAGAGTCGCATTTCAGCAGTTGACCGAGATTATTAAAGAGTCAACATTAATATGAATGAGCCAGCGAGGCCAAGTAAGGCCACCGTGAGCGGAAGAGAAACCAAACAGCATATCATAAGGTAGGGTTGCTTGTCTGAGCTCCCAGATAATGTCATGAGAAGGGCGGGGCTCTGAACCCACAAATTATCTGATCAATGATTGGTCGGTCAATCCTAAACCTCACGTATCAGATGACGTCAGCCGACAACTTCATTGCAGCAACCCTAATTATGTTCTCCTGTTTGGACCGTCTAGAGTCGCATTTCAGTAGTTGACCGAGCTTATCAAAGAGTCAACATTTACATGATTGAGCCAGAGACCAAGTAAGGCCACCGTGCGCGTAAGAGAAACCAAACAGGACATCATAAGGTAGGGTTGCTACTCTGAGTTCTCTGGTGACGTCATAAGGGTAGAGCTCTGTAATCCACATAGTATGTGTCTAATGATTAGTTATACCCAGGCCACGCCTATCAGATGACGTCAACCGGGAACTTAAACGCAGCAACCCTAGGGATCTTATGTTCTCCTGTTTCGACCATCTTCCGCTAAGAGTCGCACTTTAGCAGGATAAAGCCGCCGTCATTTTACATAATCTAACGAGGCTAAACAAGGCCACAGTGAGCGGAAGAGGAATCAAACAGCACAATATAAGGTACCGTTGCTACTTTGAGTTGCCCGAGTGACGTCATGAGAAGGGCTGGATTTTGTACCTATAAACCATGTGACCAATCGATTGGTCATGTCCAAACCCCACCTATCAGACGACGTCATCCGGATATATCAACGCAGGAACCCTACCTTATGTTCTCCTATTCAGACCGTCTTCCGTCCAGAGACGCATTTCAGCAGCTGACCGAGCTTATTAAAGATTCAACATTTCCATGAATGAGCCAGCGAGGCAAAGAAAGGCGACGTAAGGGGAAGAGAAACCAAACAGGACATCATAAGGTAGGGTTGCTACTCTGAGCTCCCGGGTGACGTCATGAGAAGAGCGGGGCTCTGAACACATAAATTATCTGATCAATGATTGTCGGTAAATTCCAAACCCCACCTATCAGATGATGTCTTCTTGGTACTTCAACACACCAACCCTACCTTATATTCTCCTTTTTCGACCGTCTTTCGCCCATAATCGCATTGCAGCAGTAGACCGAGATTATTAAAGAGTCGACATTCACATGAATGGGTCAGTGAGGCCAAGAAACGCCTCAGTGAGCCTAAGAGAATCCAAAGAGAACATCATAAGTAAGGGTTGTATTCTGAGTTCCCGGGTGACGTCATGAGGGTGGAGCTCCGTAATCCACATAGTATGTGTCCAATGATTGGTTGTACCCAGGCCACGCCTATGAGATGACTGTAAGGCATCTGACCAATGAATGGTCATGTCCAAGGCCCACCTAAGAAACGACGTCATCCGGCTACTTCAATAGAGCATCCCACCTTATGCTCTCCTATTTGTACCGTCTTCCGCCCAGAGTCGCATTTCAGCAGTTGACCGAGCTTATCAAAGAGTCAACATTCACATGATTCAGCCAATAAGGCCAATTAAGGCCAACGTGAGCGGAAGAGAAACCAAACAGGACATCATAAGGTAGGATTGCTACTCTCAGTTCCCGGGTGACGTCATGAAGGTGGACCTCTGTAATCAACATAGTATGTGCCCAATGATTGGTTATACCCAGACCCCGCCTATCAGATGACGTCAGCCAGGTACTTCAAAGCAGCAACCCTATCTTATGTTCCCCTGATTAGAACGTCTTCCTCACAGAGTCGCATTTCATCAGGATAAAGGCGCCTTCATTTCACATAATCCAGCGACGCCAAACAAGGCTACTGTGAGCGGAAGAGGAATCAAACAGCACAACATAAGGTAGGGTTGCTACTCTGAGGTACCCGGGTGACGTCATGAGAAAGGCGGGGTTCGAAACCCACAAATTATCTGATCAATGATTGGTCGGTCAATTTCAATCCACACCTATCAGATAACGTCATTCGGCTACTTCAATACAGCAACGCTACTTTATGTTCTCCTATTTGGACCGTCTTCCGCTCAGAGTCGCATTTCAGCAGGATAAACCCGCCGTCATTTCACATAATCCAGCGAGGCTAACTAAACAAGGCCACCGTGACCGGAAGAGGAACCAAACAGCACAACATAAGGTACGGTTGCTACTCTGAGTTGCCCGAGTGACGTCATGAGAAGGGCGGGGTATTGTATATACAAACAATCTGATCAATGATTGGTCGGTCGTGAACAAGAGCCACCTATCATGTGACGTCATCCTTATGTTCTGTTTGGAGCGTCTTCTGCTCAGTGTCGCATTTAGTATCATCATTATTCTTTAATATTATGAACATAGGGAGTCTTCTAGCCAGCGAGGCCAAGAAAGGCCTCCGTGAGCGGAAGAGAAATCAAACAGCACAATATAAAGTAGGGTTGCTCCTCTGAGTTGCCCGAGTAACGTCATGAGAAGGGCGAGATTTTGTACCAATAAGGCATCTGACCAATGATTGGTCATGTCCAAGCCCCACCTATGAAACGACGTCATCCAGCTACTTCAATAGAGCAACCCACCTTATGTTCCCCTATTTGTACCGTCTTCCGCCCAGAGTCGCATTTCAGCAGTTGACCGAGCTTATCAAAGAGTCAACATTCACATGATTGTGCCAATGAGGCTAATTAAGGCCACCGTGAGCGGAAGAGAAACCAAACAGGACATCATAAGGTAGGGTTGCTACTTTCAGTTCCCGGGTGACGTCATGAGGGTGGAGCTCTGTAATCCACATAGTAAGTGTCCAATGATTGGTTATACCCAGGCCCCGCCTATCAGATGACGTCAGCCAGGTATTTCAACGCAGCTACCCTATCTTATGTTCTCCTAATTAGACCGTCTTTCCGCTCAGAGTCGCATTTCAGCAGGATAAAGGCGCCTTCATTTCACATAATCCAGCGAGGCCAAACAAGGCTACCGTGAGCGGAAGAGTAATCAAACAGCACAACATAAGGTAGGGTTGCTACTCTGAGGTACTCGGGTGACGTCTTGAGAAAGTCGGTGATCGGAACCCATAAATTATCTGATCAATGATTGGTCGGTCATGCCCAAGCGCCACCTATCATGTGACGTCATCCGGCTACTTCAATGCACCAAGCCTACCTGATGTTCTCCTATATGGACCGTCTTCCGCTGACAGTCGCATTTCAGCAATTGACCGAGCTTATTAAAGAGTCCACATTCACATGAACGAGCCAACGAGACCAATAAAGGCCACCGTGAGCGGAAAAGAAACCATACATGACATCATAAGGTAGGGTTGCTTCTCTGAGCTCCCGGGTGATGTCATGAGAAGGGCGGAGTTCTGAACCCACAAATTTTCTGATCAATGATTGGTCGGTCAATTCAAATCCCCACCTATCAGAGGACGTCATACGGGTACTTCAACGCAGCAACCCACCTCATGTTCTCCTATTTGGACCGTCTTCTGCATAGAGTCGCATTTCAGCAGTTGACCGAGCTCATTAAAGAGTCAACATTCACATGATTGTGCCAATGAGGCTAATTAAGGCCACCGTGAACGGAAGAGAAACCAAACAGGAAATCATAAGGTAGGGTTGCTACTCTGAGCTCCCGGGTGACGTCATGAGGGTGGAGCTCTGTAATCCACATAGTATCTTTCCAATGATTGGTTATACCCAGGCCCCGTCTATCAGATGACGTCAGCCAGGTACTTCAACTCAGCAACCCTATCTTATGTTCTGTTTGGACCGTCTTCCGCTCAGAGTCGCATTTCAGCAGGATAAAGCCGCCGTCTTTTCACATAATCCAGCGAGGCTAACTAAACAAGGCCAACGTGAGCGGAAGAGGAAACAAACAGCACAACATAAGGTAGGGTTGCTACTCTGATTTGCCCGAGTGACGTCATGAGAATGGTGGGGTATTGTATATACAAACAATCTGATCACTGATTGGTCGGTCATGCCCAAGCGCCACCTATCATATGACGTCATCCAGCTACTTCAATGCACCAACCCGACCTTATGTTCTGTTTGGACTGTCTTCTGCTCAGTGTCGCATTTCAGCATTTGCCCGAGCTTTATTATTATTATTACCATTGTTATTATTATTACCATAAGGAGTCTTCTAGCCAACGAGGCCAAGAAAGGCCTCCGTGAGCGGAAGAGGAATCAAACAGCATAATATAAAGTAGGGTTGCTACTCTGAGTTGCCCGAGTGACGTCATGAGAAGGGCGGGATTTTGTACCTATAAGGCATCTGACCAATGATTGGTCATGTCCAAGCCCCACCTATCAGGCGACGTCATCCGGCTACTTTAATGCAGCAACCCAGCTTATGTTCTCCTATTTGTACCGTCTTCCGCCAAGATTCGCATTTGAGCCGTTGACCGAGCTTATTAAAGAGTGAGTCAACATTCACATGAATGAGCCAACGAGGCCAAGAAAGGCCAACGTGAGCGGAAGAGAAACCAAACAGGACATCATAAAGTAGTGTTGCTTCCCTGAGTTCCCGAGTGATGTCATCAGAAGGGCGGGGCTCTGAACACACAAATTATCTGATCAATGATTGGTCGGTCAATCCCAAACCCCATATATCAGATGACGTCAGCCGACTACTTCAACGCAGGATCCCTATATTATGTTCTCCTGTTTGGACCGTCTTCCGCCTAGAGTCGCATTTCACCAGTTGACCGAGCCTATTAAAGGGTCAACACTCACATGAATGAGCCAGCGAGGCCAAGAAAGGCGACATAAGGGGAAGAGAAATCAAAAAGGACATCATAAGGTAGGGTTGCTACTCTGAGTTCCCGGTTGACGTCATGAGAAGAGCTGGGCTTTGAACACATAAATTATCTGATCAATGATTGGTCGGTCAATCCCAAACCCACCTATCAGATGATGTCAGCCGACTACTTCATTGCAGCAACCCTAATTATGTTCTCCTGTTTGGACCGTCTTCCGCTTAGAGTCGCATTTCAGTAGTTGACCGAGCTTATCAAAGAGTCATCATTCACATGATTGAGCCAGAGAGGCCAAGTAAGGCCATAGTGAGCGGAAGAGAAACCAAAGAGGACATCATAAGGTAGTGTTGCTACTCTGAGTTCTCGGGTGACGTCATGAGAAGAGCTGGGCTTTGAACACATAAATTGTCTGATCGATGATTGGTCGATAAGTTCCAAACCCCACCTATCAGATGACGTCATCCGAATACTTCGACACTGCAACCCTACCTTATGTTATCCTTTTTTGACCGTCTTCCGCCCAGAGTCGCATTGCAGATGTTAACCGAGCTTATTAAAGAGTCGACATTCACATGTATGAGCGAGCCAACGAGGCCAAGAAAGGCCACCGTGAGCGAAAGAGAAACCAAAAAGCACATCATAAGGTAGGGTTGCTTCTCTGAGCTCCCAGATGATGTCATGAGAAGAGCGGGCGCTGAACACACAAATTATCTGATCAATGATTGGTCGGTCAATCCCAAACCCCACCTATCAGATGACGTCAGCCGACAACTTCAATGCAGCAACCCTATCTTATGTTCTCCTGTTTGGATCGTCTTCCGCATAGAGTCCCATTTCAGCAGGATAAAGCCGCCGTCATTTCACATAATCCAGCGAGGCTAACTAAACAAGGCCACCGTGACCGGAAGAGGAAACAAAAAGCACAACATAAGGTAGAGTTGCTACTCTGAGTTGCCCGAGTGACGTCTTGAGAAGGGCCGGGTACTGTATATACAAGCAATCTGATCAATGATTGGTCGGTCATGCCCAAGAGCCACCTATCATGTGACGTCATCCTTATGTTCTGTTTGGAGCGTCTCCTGCTCAGCGTCGCATTTCAGCATTTGCCCGAGCTTTATTATTATTATTATTGTTATTATTATTACCATAAGGAGTCTTCTAGCCAGCGAGGCCAAGAAAGGCCTCCGTGAGCGGAAGAGATATCAAACAGCACAATATAAAGTAGGGTTGCTACTCTGAGTTGCTCGAGTGACGATATGAGAAGGGCGGGGTTTTGTACCTATAAGGCATCTGACCAATGATTGGTCTTGTCCAAGCCTCACCTATGAAACGACGTCATCCGGCTACTTCAATAGAGCAACCCACCTTATGTTCTCCTATTTGTACCGTCTTCCGCTCAGAGTCGCATTTCACCAGTTGACCGAGCTTATCAAAGAGTCAACATTCACATGATTGAGCCAATGAGGCCAATTAAGGCCACCGTGAGCGGAAGAGAAACCAAACAGGACATCATGAGGTAGGGTTGCTACTCTAAGTTCCCGGGGGACGTCATGAGGGTGGAGCTCTGTAATCCACATAGTATGTGTCCAATGATTGGTTATACCCAGGCCAAGCCTATCAGATGACGTCAGCCAGGTACTTCAAAGCAGCAACCCAATCTTATGTTCTCCTGATTAGACCGTCTTCCGCTCACAGTCGCATTTCAGCAGGATAAAGGCGCCTTCATTTCACATAATCCAGCGTGGCCAAACAAGGCTACCGTGAGCGGAAGACGAATCAAACAGCACAACATAAGGTAGGGTTGCTACTTCTGAGGTACCAGGGGGACGTCTGAAGAAAGTCGGTGTTCGGAACCCATAGATTATCTGATCAATGATTGGTCGGTCACTTCCAATCCCCACCTATCAGATGACGTCATCCGAATACTTTAACACTCCAACCCTACCTTATGTTCTATTTGGACCGTCTTCCGCCCAGAGTCGCATTTCAGCAGTTGACCGAGCTTATTAAAGAGTCAACATTCACATGAATGAGCCAGCGAGGCCAAGAAAGGCGACGTAAGGGGGAGAGAAACCAAACAGCACATCATAAGTTAGGGTTCCTACTCTGAGCTCCCGGGTGACGTCATGAGAAGAGCTGGGCTTTGAACACATAAATTGTCTGATCAATGATTGGTCGGTAAGTTCCAAACCCCACCTATCAGATGACGTCATCCGAATACTTCAACACACCAACCCTACCTTATGTTCTCCTTTTTTAACCGTCTTCCGCCCATAGTCGCATTGCAGTAGTTGACCGAGCTTATTAAAGAGTCGACATTCACATGTATGAGCGAGCCAACGAGGCCAAGAAAGGCCACCGTGAGCGGAAGAAAAACCGAACAGCACATCATAAGGTAGTGTTGCTTCTATGAGCTCCCGGATGATGTCATGAGAAGGGCGGGGCTCTGAACCCAGAAATTATCTGATCAATGATTGGTCGGTCAATCCCAAACCCCACCTATCAGATGACGTCAGCCGACAACTTCAACTCAGCAACCCTATCTTATGTTCTCCTGTTTGGACCGTCTTCCGCTCAGAGTAGCATTTCAGCAGGATAAAGCCACCGTCATTTCACATAATCCAGCGAGGCTAACTAAACAAGGCCACCGTGACCGGAAGAGGAACCAAACAGCACAACATAAGGTAGGGTTGCTACTCTGAGATGCCCGAGTGTCGTCATGAGAAGGGCGGGGTATTGTATATACAAACAATCTGATCAATCAAAGGAAAGTCTCATTTTCAGAGCCGTCCAGGGCCCTTGGATAATCTACAGAAAATCAAATTCTCTTACAGAGAAGAGTACATCCTAACTTACTAATTTACATGTTTATTTACCTAGATATGAATGCTGATATTCATCTAGAGTATAATCACCACAGTTTATTACGACAATATTTCACCCAACATTAGAATGATGTGCTTTATATTAAAGTTTATTGAACAAAGTGGCCTTCACTTAGCGTGACAGTCGGACTGGTCAAGGGGAGTCACTGTCTCATAGTTAATCCATTCATGCCTGTGTACTGACCAGCCCACCCTCACATGTGTAGAGGATGACCAACTACTCTTAGTGTACTGACCAGCCCACCTTAACCAGTGTAGAGGATGACCCACTACACTACTCTTAGTGTACTGACCAGCCCACCCTCACCTGTGTAGAGGATGACCCACTACTCTTAGTGTACTGACCAGCCCACCCTTACCTGTGCAGAGGATGACCCACTACTCTGTGTACTAACCAACCCACCCTCACCCGTGTAGAGGATGACCCACTACTCTTTGTGTACTAACCAGCCCACCTTAACCAATGTATAGGGAAACAAACCCATGCTAGTGTACTAGCCAAGTTCCTCATCTCTGTGGCTTGGTCTGCCTACCCACCATTCATTACAGCTTCTTAATATTACAGTGGTACTCCAGTGCCTTTCTGTCTGCCATTATGATGTCCTACACACCAACCTTAGTTAAATTTTCATGGTCATACTGATTCTATTAAAACCTTCTCACAAGCATATACATAGTTGACTTAAACATTGAAATATAGAACACTAGAATAATCAAGTATAACTACTGTAAGCCTAATTCTATAAGATTAGACTGCAAAATGTTCTTTAGTTGATTCACATATATTTTCTCAAGATTATAATCTGAAGTTGTTTATTATACTGACTGATGATAATTGTAACTCGTGCTGGAATGTAACAGGATGGAAATCCTGACTTAAAAAAAGGACCAGGACTTTGTAACACATGTGTGGACCGACATAAGTGTGTTTTGTGCTGATTATCAATTATTACTAAGTCCAGGATATGTGATCTCCCACCAGAGTCCTATATTTCCCGGTGGTCTGTGTAGGAACAATGTTTGACACGCCAAGCATAAAAGCAGTGGTGTGTAAGCAGTGAATAGTGCTTGGTATATGAGGGGTAATAGTGTCTTAGATATCAGAGAAATGCGAATGTCTCAACGGGATAATTCTTGAGTTAGCTGGGGTACTGAGAGGGGCCAATACACTACCACCTGAGCTCTCTCTGTCACTGGTGGCAGAGCCACATAATGAAATGTAGTCAGAGTAGTATGCCTTCAATTTGCAGGGTGTCATGGGAGGGGCCATTACTCTACTACCTAAGCCCTCCCTCTCAATGGTGGCAGAGGCAAGAGCACTGGTACCTGAGCAACCCCGTCACTGATGGACACCTGGCGATGAGAGAAACATGACCTAAACAGTTTTAACAGTGTGAGGATCCTATCAGCACTGATGCTGGTACAGTAGTGCCTGCCTTCTTACGGTAAGAGCAGTGATACCTGAGCAACACTACCAGTGTCTGGCTCTTAGCATCAACACAACTATGCCGTAGCAGCTCCAGCAGTGCCTGGCTCTTAGCGGCGAGAGCAGCGGTACCTGAGCAGCTCCAGCAGTGCCTGGCTCTTAGCGGCGAGAGCAGCGGTGTCTGGGCAATTCCAGCAGGAACACGGCGACGCTGGCGGCCCAGGCGAGGATGAGGATGGTGTGTTCCTTTGTCGTGCAAAATTCGCCTGCCACTAAACGGGGAGACGTCTGTCGCTCATGTTCTCTCTGCCAACTATGAAACATAACCATGTTCACTAGGAATGGACACTCTCGATTGGCTAAATTTAAAATTTCAATTTCAATTATCAAATTTAGATAATTATATGCCTAATTTCATAGCTTTTACATAATGTACATATCTTTGATATGAAAATGTTGTTACAATAATCATTATTGTATTTCCAGATATATTGCCTACTTCATTGTTATCAAAACTTAGCCATACCCGCAAATAGAGACGTTGGATTTGGCTGCTAATAAACTCTGATGCAGATATCTCATTCTCTATGCATCCTTCATCATTGCTGCCATGTCCCACTTCTTTTCACACACACTTATACCTTACATTAAGTCGTTAATGTTACCGCTCTCCACCCATCTACTATTCCACTCCACAGTGTTTGAGAACAGGGCAACTTTATGTGCGATGCCCCGTATGGAGAAAACATTATCAAGAGGTGTGATCATGTCACGGCTGAGCACCAACCTCTCATCTCTCCGATTCCCCATAGGCTACCTCGCCGCGATCCAGTAGACAAGCTACCACACCCTGGCCAGCCGACCCCAGCCTACCTCACCGCGATCCAGTAGACAAGCTGCCACTCACTGGCCAGCCGACCCTAGCCTACCTCACCGCGATCCAGTAGAGAAGCTGACACTCCCTGGCCAGCCGACCCTAGCCTACCTCACCGCGATCCAGTAGACGAGATGACCGCTCCCTGGCCAGCCGACACCAGCCTACCTCACAGCGATCCAGTAGACAAGCTGCCGCTCCCTGGCCAGCCGACCCTAGGAACCCTCACCGCGATCCAGTAGACAAGCTGCCGCTCCCTGGCCAGCAGACCCTAGCCTACCTCAACGCGATCCAGTGGACGAGCTGCCGCTCCCTGGCCAGCCGACCCTAGCCTACCTTACCGCGATCCAGTAGAGAAGCTGCCACTCCCTTGCCAGCCGACCCTAGCCTACCTCACTGCGATCCAGTAGACGAGATGACCGCTCCCTGGCCAGCCGACCCTAGCCTACCTTACCGCGATCCAGTAGAGAAGCTGCCACTCCCTGGCCAGCCGACCCTAGCCTACCTCACCGCGATCCAGTAGACGAGCTGCCACTCCCCGGCCAGCCGACCCTAGCCTACCTCACCATAACTCAGTAAATTAGCCACAACTCTCATCGCCCATTTCTGGGCCACCTCACCGTGATCCAGTAGAGTAGCCACCGTTTCGAGGCTGACCGAACCTAACCTACCTCACCATGATCCAGTACAGAAGCCACCACTCACCCGCTTGCTCTAGCCTACCTCACTGTGACCTAGTGCAGTAGCTCCCCGCAAAAGCCGACCGTAGCCCATGAAAATCTTGACTAACATCCCCAGAAGCACATGATTATAATGGTTATGTATTTTTGTGGTCTGCTGGTGTGAGAACGCATGAAGTGGCCACGTATAAGGGATATTTGGCAGTGGGGCGAACTCTTACAGCAATTTCTAATTTCTTTCACTGGAAACATGAAGCTTCCAAAGGACGCGGTGGTCTATTACTGTTTGTATATTGGAAATCTAAAAAAAAAAAAAAAAAAAAGGAAAAAAAGTTTTCAAATGAGCTAAACCGCCAATTTACCAAAACCATGTTAACTGTAATAACGTGAATGGCGGGTTACACATTCCAGGATGAATATCATAAGCTGTCATCTGAGTGAACAGTAATATACTTCGAAGTGTCACTCTACATAGTTCTTAGGTTTTCTACATTTTCTAGCTGTGCTAATTATACTAAGTACATCTAACTATAGTTCACCACTCACTCTACATTGGTTACAACCATTAATCTCCAAATGTTACTCATACCTGGCTAGAAATAAGACCTTTGTTTATGCAAACACCATTCAACCCCGAGCCGGGAGCACGAAGCCAGCTGGCAGCTACCGAGCCGGCGACCTGACACCTGTGGCCACATATCCTTACCTTTCCACCACCACAAGACTTGTGTCAGCAAATTGGGTTTGACCCTGAGTATCTCAGTGACCAGTACCTTACCTCTTCTCTAGTCCCCTGAAGTCTCCTCCACCACTACACTTCCCGGAACCCTCAACGCGATACTGTCACTCACCACAACCACCCAGGAAATGAACGTATGAACCAGAAACATAGTAATCTTCGGTTGCATGGCCATTTATCGTTTTGTAACATTCATTTTTGACTATATACTTACTAATATTCCATGTACTTGTGCTACAAGCGTGTGTTACTAAACGTTTATGTAGGAAAATTACTCTTGTTCTATAATAAAGTATATATTTTGAATGTCAGTCCGTCCAAGTCATAGTCAATGTAACAATTCGGATTCAGACGTCGTCCACGTTTATAATATATTCCGACTCTTCTGACGTCAGTCAATTTGTAAACAATGTTTTACTTGTTTGTCTTTTTATCGTCCTGATCTTAATGTGGTATTTCCCAAAACAACCTTTGTCGACGGGAATATCCAAGACACATATGGGAACTGTTGTGATCGATTTATTTTTTCTACGGTGTTCGAGGCCGCAGGGGCACCTGAATGCTCTAATAAGAGCATCGTGTTAACGAGTATATATATATATATATATATATATATATATATATATATATATATATATATATATACGTACGTCTTGATGTACGACAGTGCACTATAACGGCTTGTTCTCTGAGAAGCGTAAGGTATTCCCTCCCTGTTAAACAAGAACGACTGTAGCATCAGAGCCGCTTTTTCCAATGATGTCTCACCAGCTGACATACGTCTGTCACTCCCTGACAGAAGTCGGTGGCTTCGCGTCTGATACACGTCGGTTGCTCACTCCAAGATATGCTACATTCCCTAACTCCGTAACGATGGCTTCCTGTCTCACAGACTTCAGACGCAAGAAACGGTAATTATTCCCTAAAAGAAAACATTGGTGGCTTCGATTGTAACATGCATCGGTAGTTCACACCATGACACAATACATGACTAACTCCCTGATACACAAGGCTCGCTTCCTACCTGACACTACAGCGGCGTAATAATATATTTCAAGTAATGGGT
>NC_092283.1:1105958-1123012 GCF_036320965.1 Panulirus ornatus
CTGCTTCTAACAACTTGCCTCCCACACCATATATTCTTAATACCTTCCACAGAGCATCTCTATCAACTCTATCATATGCCTTCTCCAGATCCATAAATGCTACATACAAATCCATTTGCTTTTCTAAGTATTTCTCACATACATTCTTCAAAGCAAACACCTGATCCACACATCCTCTACCACTTCTGAAACCACACTGCTCTTCCCCAATCTGATGCTCTGTACATGCCTTCACCCTTTCAATCAATACCCTCCCATATAATTTACCAGGAATACTCAACAAACTTATACCTCTGTAATTTGAGCACTCACTCTTATCCCCTTTGCCTTTGTACAATGGCACTATGCACGCATTCCGCCAATCCTCAGGCACCTCACCATGAGTCATACATACATTAAATAACCTTACCAACCAGTCAACAATACAGTCACCCCCTTTTTTAATAAATTCCACTGCAATACCATCCAAACCTGCTGCCTTGCCGGCTTTCATCTTCCGCAAAGCTTTTACTACCTCTTCTCTGTTTACCAAATCATTTTCCCTAACCCTCTCACTTTGCACACCACCTCGACCCAAACACCCTATATCTGCTACTCTGTCATCAGACACATTCAACAAACCTTCAAAATACTCATTCCATCTCCTTCTCACATCACCACTACTTGTTATCACCTCCCCATTTACGCCCTTCACTGAAGTTCCCATTTGCTCCCTTGTCTTACGCACCCTATTTACCTCCTTCCAGAACATCTTTTTATTCTCCCTAAAATTTACTGATAGTCTCTCACCCCAACTCTCATTTGCCCTTTTTTTCACCTCTTGCACCTTTCTCTTGACCTCCTGTCTCTTTCTTTTATACTTCTCCCACTCAATTGCATTTTTTCCCTGCAAAAATCGTCCAAATGCCTCTCTCTTCTCTTTCACTAATACTCTTACCTCTTCATCCCACCACTCACTACCCTTTCTAAACAGCCCACCTCCCACTCTTCTCATGCCACAAGCATCTTTTGCGCAATCCATCACTGATTCCCTAAATACATCCCATTCCTCCCCCACTCCCCTTACTTCCATTGTTCTCACCTTTTTCCATTCTGTACACAGTCTCTCCTGATACTTCTTCACACAGGTCTCCTTCCCAAGCTCACTTACTCTCACCACCTTCTTCACCCCAACATTCACTCTTCTTTTCTGAAAACCCATACTAATCTTCACCTTAGCCTCCACAAGATAATGATCAGACATCCCTCCAGTTGCACCTCTCAGCACATTGACATCCAAAAGTCTCTCTTTCGCACGCCTGTCAATTAACACGTAATCCAATAACGCTCTCTGGCCATCTCTCCTACTTACATAAGTATACTTATATATATATATATATATATATATATATATATATATATATATATATATATATATATATATATATATATATATATATATATATATAACAATCCTCTAACAGTCAAGATCGAACTGCATGAAGGCCTTTGTAATGACTGTTGTCGATGCAAAAGAAAATCACACACGTGTTAAAAGATTTGAATGCAAAAGTGTTCAGTTATAGAAGCACAAAGTAAGCGAATATCTCGGACATAGAGTGAACAGATTAATCATGATAAAGATAGCCAGTGTATTACATGGCAACAATCACTAATACAATAACAAACTAAAATTTTATGTCTTGTGAGAGTATCTAATAATTATGAGTCCAATCTGTATGGAATGATAATGATGTTCCAAACCTAATAACCTATAAAAGATATTCATAGTTACCCCTAATTCTATGATGTTTTCTTCTAAGTAAAGAATTATACCATTTTCGATCATCGTTCCGCTTAAGCCAAACTTAGGATAATACTGGAAATGACTAACAAATACTATCTGATCGTCAATAGTTCGACCATTAAACGATATCACGCAAACGTAATGATATCCTTTTCTCGCTAAGGAACTTCGAATTTCTAGTGCCAGAAATCTGAAGATGGTGTCAGTTTTTGAGAATGAAAGAGTATAAAAATGAAGTAATGCTAAGATACAATGGTCACATGAACATAATGAGATATATATAAGTCTGCTTTCAAGTGGGGACCTTCAGTCCTCTGAAGAATAGTCATCCTATTACAAACGACGAAAATAAACCCAGCTTATAAAAAGTCTGCTTCCTCTCAGTCACTACAGTCTGCTGCCCCTCATTCACCATAGTCGGATGCCATTAAGGTGTTCAACGACTCTGCTGGTGTAGGGAGATTGCTCTATGTTAAGCTAGGGTCATCGACCGACATTGTTCACTCCGGCCTCGTGTAACACATTGTAAAGGGTTTGAGCAGGATCTTCCCAAACCTTTTCAAGGCACGATACTTCCCTCTCCTCGTTTTTTTTGTTTTGTGGGACAACTCTCCTGTGCTGGAAGTTGGCAACAGCTCTACGTTATCAACAACAACCCCATCTGTGTTTGTGGTGTCGGCAGGTTCGACTATGTCAGTGTTAGTGGAAGTGTCGACAAGTTCGACCGCGTCAGTGGAAGTATCGACCATTTCGACTGTGTTAGTGTTGGTACAAGCGTCGACGAGTTCAACTGTGTCAGTGTTGGTGCAAGCGTCGACCACTTCGACTGTGTCAGCGTCGACCAATTCGACTATGTCAGTCTTTTTCTTCTTCTTCTCCTTCTTCTTCTTCTTCGTAATGTTGAAGAAAGCGTCGGTCAGTTCGAATGTGTCAGTGTTGGTGCAAGTGTCGACCAGTTCGACTGTGTCAGTGTTGGTGGAAATGTCGACCAGTTCGACTGTGTCAGTGTTGGTGCAAGCGTCGACCAGTTCGACCGTGTCAGTGGTGGTGCAAGCGTCGACCAGTTCCACTGTGTCAGTGTTGGTGCAAGAGTCGACTTGTTCGACTGTGTCATTGTTGGTGGAAGCGTCGACATGTTCGATTGTGTCAGTGTTGGTGCAAGCGTCGACCACTTCGACTGTGTCAGCGTCGACCATTTCGACTATGTCAGTCTTTTTCTTCTTCTTCTTCTTAGTGTTTGTGAAAGCGTCGATCAGTTCGAATGTATCAGTGTTGGTGGAAGTGTCTACCAGTTCGACTGTGTCAGTGTTGGTGCAAGCGTCGATCAGTTCGACCGTATCAGTGGTGGTGCAAGCGTCGACCAGTTCGAATGTGTCAGTGTTGGTGCAAGAGTCGACTTGTTCGACTGTGTTAGTGTTGGTGCAAGCGTCGACAAGTTCGACTGTGTCAGTGTTGGTGGAAGCGTCGACCACTTCGACTGTGTCAGCGTCGACCAATTCGACTATGTCAGTCTTTTTCTTCTTCTTCTTCTTCTTCTTCTTCTTCTTAATGTTTGTGAAAGCGTCGATCAGTTCGACTGTGTCAGTATTGGTACAAGCGTCGACCAATTCGACTGTGTCAATGTTGGTGGAAGTGTCGACCACTTCGACTGTGTCAGTGGTGGTGCAAGCGTCGACCAGTTCGACCGTGTCAGTGGTGGTGCAAGCGTCGACCAGTTCGACTGTGTCAGTTTTTGTGCAAGAGTCGACTTGTTCGACTGTGTCAGTGTTGGTGGAAGTGTCGACCAGTTCGACTGTGTCAGTGGTGGTGCAAGCGTCGACCAGTTCGACTGTGTCAGTGTTGGTGCAAGCGTCGACCGCTTCGACTGTGTCAGTGTTGGTAAAAGCGTCGACCAGTTCGACTCTGTCAGTGTTGGTACAAGCGTCGACCAGTTCGACTGTGTCAGTGTTGGTACAAGCGTCGACTACTTCGACCGTGTCAGTGTTGGTGCAAGCGTCGACCAGTCCGACTGTGTCAGTGTTGGTCCAAGCCTCGACTAATTCAATTGATTCTTTCTCGAGCATCTTAATTTTCAATGCGTTGAACTCAATTTCTAGCTTCTTATGGTCCACTGTTTGTTGTGTGAGTTGAGCAATGCACTTCCTTATTTTCCAGAGAAGTGCTAGGATTATACCTCCGAATGCCAACACCACCATATCCAACAGAACTTCCCTGGCAGGAAGGTATCGGCCGAAGAGACGACAGATGCGCTATCCTAGTGATACTTTTTTTACGGGCTGCCTAGCGATCTCGAGGAGTGCCACTATGTTTTTCAAGGCATGTATGGAAATCAGAAGGTCACTGATGACTGGGATGTCAATTTCTGGGATATAGGTAGGTAAGTCTATGGGTTCCAAGACAACCTTTCCCACCAAAGGTATAGAAATACCATTATCGATGACATGCTTCTTCTCAACTATTCGCTTTAATCTTTCGACTTCACCGAGTAAAATCGGATTCACACTCCATTTGATTAGCACAAATCCCACGGCCAGAGCGATCACCGTTGCGAACACGCTTGCTATCACTCTCCTATTAAGTCTCATCTTTATTTTCTTTAAAGACTTGATATTCCTTCTGAACGGACATCAAGGAATGTGCTAGATGGTGAATAAAAGGAAACTTCACAACCTTATCAGTAATGTGACTACTGTAGTTAAAACATCCAGGAGAGAAGTGATGATGTATGTAATGGGAGGATGGAGATGACTGATTATGGGGTAATGAAGTTTGTGCAGAAAGAACCGAGGTAGAGTCAGGCGTGTGCTCAGACAGCGAGATTTCAGTAGTGGAGGGAATAACGTAAGGAGGAGCTTTAGTAGTGTAGTTAAGGAAATACTGGTATTGAGGAAGTGGTAACGGTGAAGTGTGGCAATTACTGATGAAGCGTAGTAATTAAGAAATGAAGACGGAGATGTATATTGTCTATTGTGGTGATGTGGCTTTATTGATATATCATATAATAAAGCGTAAAATAGAGCCAAGTGCTAAAATGCTGTTATTAAGTTCGCAAAAGCTTGTAAGATGTAAAAAAAAAAAAAAAAGTCACGCAGCTAATGTGTGGTAATTCACCTCTTTGATCAGTGTACATTTCAAGGGTAAATGTGGTTGGAACAGCGAGGAACATTGGAAGCTTTCATAACGACATTAGTGTCATAATAAAGTGACCGCTACGAAAGTTCGGAGTTCTAGTGGTGTAGAGTATATTATCTTCACTACTGAAATATGAAGCTGTAACTAATGGCAGCTTATTGTCGCTACAGAAGTCCGGAGTTCTAGTGCTGTACAGTATATTATCTTCACTACTGAAGTATGAAGCCTTAGCTAATGGTAGCTTATTGTCGCTACAGAAGTCCGGAGTTCTAGTGCTATAAAGTATATCACCTTCACTACTGAAGTATGAAGCTCTAGCTAATGGCAGTTTATTGTCGCTACGGAAGTCCGGAGTTCTAGTGGTGTACAGTGTATTATCTTCACTACTGAAGTATGAAGCGCTAGCTAATGGCAACCTTTTGTCGCTACGGAAGTCCCGAGTTCTAGTGCTATACAGTGTATTATCTTCACTACTGAAATATGAAGCTCTAGCTAATGGCAACCTTTTGTCGATACGGAAGAATCTTCAGAATTTTGTCACTAGACATCTGGACTTCCACAGAAAGAAAAAGCTACCATTGAATAGAGCTTCATACTTCGGTAGTGAAGATAATACACTGTACAGCACTAGAACTCCGGACGTCTGCAGTGACAAAAGGCTGTCACTGACTAGAGACTCATAATTCAGTAGTGAAGATAATACATTGTACAGCACTAGAGCTCCGGACTTCCGTAGCGACAATAAGCTGCCATTAGCTAGTGCTTCATACTTCAGTAGTGAAGATAATACACTTTACAGCACTAGAACTTCGAACTTCCATAACAACAAAAGGCTGTCATTACCTAGAGCTTCATACTTCAGTAGTGAAGATAAACTGTACAGCACTAGAACTCGGGACTTCCTTAGCGAGAAAAAGCTGCCATTAATTAGAGCTTCATACTTCAGTAGTGAAGATGATACACTTTACAGTACTAGAACTTCGAACTTCCATAACAACAAAAGGCTGTCATTACCTAGAGCTTCATACTTCAGTAGTGAAGATAATGCACTGTACGGCACGAGAACCCCGGACTTCCGTAGAGATAATAAGGTGCCATTAGCTATAACTTCATACTTCAGCAGTGAAGATAATACGCTGTATAGCACTAGAACTCCGGACTTCCGTAGCGACAAAAGGTTGCCATTAGCTAGAGCTTCATACTTCAGTAGTGAAGATAATACACTTTACAGCATTAGAACTTCGAACTTCCATAACAACAAAAGGCTGCCATTACCTAGAGCTTCATACTTCAGTAGTGAAGATAATACACTGTACAGCACGAGAACCCCGGACTTCCGTAGCGACAGTAAGGTGCCATTAGCTATAACTTCATACCTCAGTAGTGAAGATAAACTGTATGGCACTAGAGCTTCATATTTCAGTAGTGAAGATAATACACGGTGAAGCACTAGATCTTCGGACTTCCAAAGCGAGAAAAGTCTGCCATTGACTACAGCCTGTACCAAGCTTACTTTTGACGAATGTCTACATTAACACACTAAAGTTGATTATGAAACGGGATAGAAATTTCAAATTATCATATGATTTCCGAAAACATACAATAGTGCAGCTATTGCAATATATGTAAAACTGGAACTCAAGATATCTGTAATGCAGCTAGTACAATATCATCACTCCAGTACTTGCATTACCCCACTTCAGTAGATATAGTACTACACCAACCCAAGTCAGTAGAGAGGGTACTACACTACCCCACTTCATGTAAAAATAAAGAGGGAAATTGAAGGTTTAGTATAAATCCCCTTTGATGGCACCAAAGGCCATTCCAAGGGGAATAGCGGCGTCCAAAGGGAAAGAACCAGATTAAAGGTTTACCTTAAAGACACTTTGGTGATGGCAAAGGCCAATAGAGTGACGTGGCGGCATCCAAAATTAAAGAGGGAAATTGAAGGTAATATAAATCCCCTTTAGCGGCGCCAAAGGTCATTACAGGGGCATAGCGGTATCCAAAGGAAAAGAAACGAATTAAAGGTTTACCTTAAAGCCCCTTTTGGGATGTCAAAGGCCAATAGAGTGGCGTGTAAGCAACCAAAAATTATGAGAGAAATTGAAGGTTTAACTTAAATCCCCTTTGGCATCGCCAAAGGCCATTACAAGGGAATAGCTGCATCCAGAGAGAAAGAGACAAATTGAAAGGTTTACTTTAAAGCCCTTTTGGGGGTGCCAAATGCCAGTAGAATGGCGTGGCGACATCCAAAAATAGAGTAATTGATGGTTTAATCTAAACCCCTTTTGGCGGTGCCAAAAGCCATTACAGGGGCATAGCGGCATCCAAAGGGAAAGAAAAAAAGTGAAGGTTTACCTTAGAGGTCCTTTGGGGGTGCCAAAGGCCAATAGAATGGCGTGGAGGCATCCAAAAATACAGAGGGAAATTAAAGGTTGAATTTAATTCCCCTTTGGCGGCGCCAAAGATCATTACAGGGGAATAGCGGCATCCAGAGGAAAAGAGACAAATTGAATGTTTTTAAAGCCCATTTGGGGGATACCAAAGTGCAATACAAAGGCGTGGCGGCATCTAAAAATAAAGAGGGAAATTGAAAGTTTAATTCAAAGTCCCTTTGGAGGCGCCAAAGGACATTACAGGGGCATAGTGGAATCCAGAGGGAAAGAGACAAATTGAAGGTTTTCTTTAAAGCCCGGTTGGGGGTGACAGAGGCCAATAGAGTGACGTGGCGGCATCCAAAAATAAAGAGGGAAATTGAAGGTTTAATCTAAATCCCCTATTGGGGCGCCAAAGGCCATTACAGGGTACAACTTCGTCCAAAGGGAAAGAAACAATTTGAACATTTACCATAAAGCCCCTTTGGAGGTGCCAAAGGCAATAGAGTGGTGTAGCTGCATCCAAAAATAAAGAGAGAAATTTAAGGCTTAATCTAAATCCCCTTTGGCGGCGCATAGCGTCATCCAGAGTAAAAGAGACAGATTGAAGATTTACTTTAAAGCCCCTTTGGTGGTGCCGAAAGCCAATAGATTGGCGTCGCGGCATCTAAAATTAAGAGGGAAATTGTAGGTTCAATCTAAATCCCCTTTGGAGGCGGCAAAACCTATTACAGGGGTATAGCAAAAGACAACCTGGAGGTGCAGCAGAAGACAACCTGGAGGTGCAGCAGAAGACAACCTGAATATTGAGCAGAAGACAACCTGGAGGTATAGCAGAAGACCAACCTGGAGGTCCAGTAAAAGACAACATGGCGGTGCAGCAGATGATAACCTGAAGATGGAGCAGAAGAAAGCCTGAGGTATAGCAGAAGACAACCTGGAGGTACAGCAGAAGACAACCTGGAGGTAAAGCAGACAACCTGGAGGTACAGCAGAAGACAACCTGAAGGTGCAGCAGAAGACAAACTGGAGGTGCAGCAGAAGAAAGACCGAAGGTGCAGCAGAAGACAACCTGGAGGTACAGCAGATGAAAACCTGGAGGTTCAGCAGAAGACAACCTGGAGGTACAGCAGAGGACAGCCTGGAGGTCCAGTAGATGACAACCGGAAGGTATAGCAGAAGAAAACCTGGAGGTATAACAGAAGACAACTTGGAGGTACATCAGAGGACAACCTAGAAGTGCAGCAAACAACGTGGAGGTGCAGCAGAAGGCAACTTGAAGGTGCAGGAGAAGACAAAACCTAAAGGTGTAGTAGAAAACAACGTGGAGATACAGTAGAAGACAACTTAAAGGTACAGCAGAGGACAACTTGGAGTCTCCAGGTTGTAAAGCAGAAAACAACCTGGAGGTCCAGCAGAAGACAACTTGGAGGTACAGCAGAAGGCAACCTGGAGGTACACCAAAATACAATCTGGAGGTGCAGTAGAAGACAGCCTGGAGGTGTAGCAGAAGACAACCTGAAGGTGCAGCAGGAGAAAACCTGAAAGTGCAGCAGAAGACAACCTGAAGGTGCAGCAGGAGAAAACCTGGAGGTACAGCAGAAGACAACCTGAGGGTGGAGCAGAGGACATCCTGGAGGTACAGCAGAAGACAAACTTGAGGTACAGCAGAAGACAACCTGGATGTACAGCAGAATACAACCTGTAAGTGCAGCAGATGACAACCTGGAGGTACACCAGAGGACAACCTGGAGGTCCAGTTGAAAAAAAAAAAAAACCTAGAGATACAGCAGAATACAACGTGGAGGTGCAGCAGAAGACAACCTCGAGGTACAGCGGAGGAGAACTAGGAGGTGAAGCAGAATACAACCTGGAGGTACAGCAGAAGACAACCTGAAGGTGGTGCAGGGGACAACCTGGAGGTATAGCAGAAGACTACCTTCCAGGCAGGAGAAGACACCTGAAGGTGCAGCAGAAGGCAACCTGAAGATGGAGCAGAAGACAACCAAAAGGTATAGCAGAAGACAACATGAAGGTACAGCAGAAGACAACCTGAAGGTAAAGCAGACAACCTGGAGGTACAGCACAAGACAACCTGAAGGTGCAGCAGAAGACAAAATGGAGGTTCAACAGAAGACAATCTGGAAGTGCAGCAGGCTAACTGGAGCTTAAGCAGCATACAACATGGAGGTACAGCAGAAGACAAAATGGAGGTACAGCAGAAGACAACCTGGAGGTACGGCAGATGACAACCTAGAGGAGCAGCAGAAGACAACCTGGGGGTGAAGCTAACAGCTTGAAGGTACAGCAGAAGACAATCTGGAGGTACAGCTGAAGACAACCTGGAAGTACAGCAGAGGGCAGCCTGGAGGTACAACAGAAGACAACCTGGAGGTGCTGCAGAAGAATACCTGGAGGTATAGCAGAAGACAACCTGGAGGTACAGCAGAGGAAACCTGGAGGTACAGCAGAAGAAAAGCTGGAAGTGCAGCAGGAGACGACCTGTAGTACAGTAGAAGACGACCTGGAGGTACAGTAGAAGACGACCTGGAGGTACAGTAGAAGACAACCTGGAGGTTCACTAGAAGACGACCTGTAGGTACAGCAGAAGACGACCTTTAGGTATAGTAGAAGACGACCTGTAGGTACAGAAGAAGACGACTTGCAGGTACAGTAGACGACGACCTGTAGGTACAGTAGAAGACAACCTGGAGGTACAGTAGAAGATAACCTGAAGGCACAGTAGAAGACAACCTGTAGGTACAGTAGACGACCTGTAGGTACAGTAGACGACCTGTAGGTACAGTCGACGATGACCTGTAGGTACAGTAGAAGACAACCCGGAGGTACAGTAGAAGATAACCTTAAGGCACAGAAGACGACCTGTAGGAACAGTAGATGACCTGGAGGTACAGTAGAAGACGACCTGGAGGTACAGTAGAAGACAAGCTGGAGGTACAGTAGAAGACAAGCTGGAGGTACAGTAGAAGACGACCTTTACGTATAGTAGAAGACGACCTGTAAGTACAGTAGACGACGACCTGTTGGTACATTAGAAGACGACCTGTAGGCACAGTAGAAGACAACTTGGAGGTACAGTAGAAGACAACCTGGAGGTACAGTAGAAGACGACTTGTAGGTACAGTAGAAGACAACCTGGAGGTACAGTAGAAGACAACCTGGAGGTACAGTAGAAGACGACCTGTAAGTAGAAGACGACCTGTAGGTACAGTAGAAGACGACCTGTAGGTACAGTAGGAGACGACCTGTAAGTACAGTAGAAGACAACCTGTAGGTACAGTAGAAGACGACCTGTAGGTACAGTAGAAGACAACCTAGACGTTCAGTAGAAGATTACCTGAAAGCACAGTAGAAGTCGACCTGTAGGTACAATAGAAGACGACCTGTAGGTACAGTAGAAGACAACCTGTAGGTACAGTAGAAGACAATCTAGAGGTATAGTAGAAGATAACCTGAAAGCAGAGTAGAAGACGACCTGTAGGTAAAGTAGAAGACAACCTGCAGGTACAGTAGAAGACGACCTGTAGGTACAGTAGAAGACGACCTGTATGTACAGTAGAAGACAACCTGGAGGTACAGTAGAAGACAACCTGCAGGTAAAGTAGAAGACAATCTGCAGGTACAGTAGAAGACAACCTGCAGGTACAGTAGAAGACGACCTGTAGGTACAGTAGACGACGACCTTTAGGTACGGTAGAAGACGACCTGTAGGTACAGTAGAAGACAACCTGGAGGTACAGTAGAAGACAACCTGCAGGTACAGTAGAAGACGACCTGTAGGTACAGTAGAAGACGACCTGCAGGTAAAGTAGAAGACGACCTGTAGGTACAGTAGAGGACGATCTGTAGGTACTCTTCATAGATTCCCAATTAGTTGATTGGGACGTGCAGGAAGGTCTAACTACATTCTAATATTTTGTGCTTCTCTTTTGAGAGTTAAATACTACACAAAAGGGATGGATGTCGGTAAGCGACCTACTCTACATGTTGATAGTGAAAGAAGTGTTTAATTGAAGTAAGGTCGTATGGACACAATAAGAGGAAGATTAAGATCAGACTGCTGATAGCATAGGTAGAAGTAAGTTGAGAGGTGGCAGTAAGATGATGGTTCGATATATCTTACCGAACCTGAAGCACAATGACCTCCCAGCACCGCTCAACCTTATAGTACGGCCTGTCGGTCGGGAGCAATGGGCAACCCCGCCAAGGCGTCCACCGCCCGCCCGACAACCCGCCCTCAGGAACTGGTACCTGTGAATGTTGACTCTTTAATAAGCTCGGTTAACTGCTGAAATCCGACTCTGGGAGGAAGACGATCCAAACTGGAGAACATAAGGTCGGGTTCCTGCGTTGAAGTAGCCGGTGACGTCGTCTGATAGGTGGGGCTTGGACATGACCAATCATTGGTCAGATGGTTTATTGGTACAAAATCCCGCACTTCTCATGACGTCATTCGGGCAAATCAGAGTAGCAACCCTACCTTATGTTGTGCTGTTTAGTTCCTCTTCCGCTTACGGAAGCCTTTCTTGGCCTCGCTGGCTCATGCGAACTGACAATTCTTTATGGTACAAAAAAAAAAATCAACTTTTGAAACCCAACTCTGAGCGGAAGACGTTCCAAACAGAACATAAGAAGGGTTGCTGCTTTGAAGTACCCGGCTGACGTCCTCTAACAGGCGGTGCTTGGGTATGACCGACCAAATCTTTGGGCCGATATTTTGTGGGTTCAGAACCCCGCCCTTGTCATGACGTCACTCGGTAACTCATTGCAGCAACCCTACCTTATGTTGTGTTCACGGAGGTCTTTCTTAGCCTCGCTGGCTCATTTGAATGACGACACTTTATGGTAAAAAGATAAGGGCACTCTGAGCGGAAGACGGTCCAAACAGGAGAACATAAGGTAGGGTTGCTGCGTTGAAGTACCCGGATGACGTCATGTGATAGGTGGGGCATGGAATTGACCGACCAATCATTGATCAGATAACTTGTAGGGACAGAGCCCCATCCTCCTCATGACGTCACCCGGTTAGCTCAGAGTAGCAACCCGACCTTATGTTGTGCTGTTTGGTTCCTGTTCCGCTCATTGTGGCCTGCCTTGTTTGGCCTCGCTGGATTATGTGAAATGACGACGGCTTTATCCTGCTGAAATACGACTCTAAGCGGAAGAAGGTGCAAACAGGAGAATATAAGAGAGGGTTGCTGCATTGAAGTAGCCGGCTGAAGTCATCTGATAAGTGGGGCCTGGACATGACCAATCATTGGCCAGATGGTTTATAGCTACAAAATCTCGTGCTTCTCATGACGTCACCTGGGCAACTCAGAGTAGCAACATACCTTATGTTGTGCGGTTTGGTTCCTCTTCCGCTCACAATATCCCTGTTTGGCCACGCTGGCTTATGTGAAATGACGACGGCTTTATCCTGCTCAATTGCGACTCTGAGTGAAAGACGGTCCAAACACAGGAAAACATATGATAGGGTTGCTGCGTTGAAATACACGGCTGACGTCAACTGATAGGCGGGGCATGAGCATAACAAGTCATTGGACAGATAGTTTGAGGATTACAGAGCTCCGACCTTCTCTAGACGACACCCGGGAGCTCAAAGTAGCAACCCTACCTTATGATGTGCTGTTTGGATTCTCTTCTGGTTATGTCGCCTTTCTTGGCCTCGCTGGTTCATTCATGTGAATGTTGATTCTTTGATAAGCTCTGTCAACTGCTGAAATGCGAGTCTGGAAGTAAGACGGTCCAAACAGAACATAAGGTAGGGTTGGTGTGTTGAAGTATCCCGATGACGTCATCTGATAGGTGGGGCCTCGAACTTACCGACCAATCACTGATCAGATAATCTGTGGGTTCAGAGCCCCACCCTTTTCATGACGTCACCCGGGAGCTCAGAGTAGCAACCCTACCTTATGATGTCCTGTTTGGTTTCTCTTCCGCTCACGGTCGTCTTTCTTGGCCTCGCTGGCTCATTCATTTGAATGTTGACTCTTTAATAAGCTCAGTCAACTCCTGAAATGCGACTCTGGGCGGAAGAGGTCCAAACTGGAGAACATAAGGTAGGGTTCCTGAGTTGAAGTAGCCGGCTGACGTCGTCTGATAGGTGGGGCTTGGACATGACCAATCATTGGTCAGATGGTTTATAGGTACAAAATCCCGCCCTTCTCATGACGTCACTCGGGCAACTCAGAGTAGTAACCCTACCCATATGTTGTCCTGTTTAGTTCCTCTTCCGCTCTAAAAGGCCTTTCTTGGCCTCACTGGCTCATGCAAAATGGCAATTCTTTATGGTAAAAAAAGATAAAAATAAACTGGTGAAACCAACTCTGAGCGGAAGACGGTCCAAACAGAACATAAATTGGGTTGCTGCTTTGAAGTACCCGGCTGACGTCATCTGATTGGCGGAGCCTGGGCATGACCGACCAATTCTTTGTGTCGATATTTTGTGGATTCAGAGCCGCGCCCTTGTCATGACGCCACCCGGTAACTCATTGCAGCAACCCTACCTTATGTTGTGCTATTTGGTTCCTCTTCCGCTCATGGAGGCCTTTCTTAGCCTCGCTGGCTCATTTGAATGACGACACTTTATGGTAAAAAGATAAGGGCACTCTGAGCGGAAGACGGTCCAAACAGGAGAACATAAGGTAAGGTTGCTGCGTTGAAGTAGCCGGCTGACTTTGTCTGATAGGTGGAGCTTGAACATGACCAATTATTGGTCAGATGGTTTGTTTATAGGTACAAAATCTCGCCATTCTCATGACGTCACTCGGGCAACTCAGAATAGCAACCGTACCTTATGTTGTGCTGTTTCGTTCCTCTTCTGCTTACGGGGGGCCTTTCTTGGCCTCGCTGGCTCATGCGAAATGACAATTCTTTATGATAAACGAAAACAAAAACACGGTCAACTGCTGAAACCCAACTCTGAGTGGATGACGGTCCAAACAGGAGAACATAAGATAGGGTTGCTGTGTTGAAGTACGCAGCTGACGTCATCTGATAGGCGAGGCCTGGGTATAACCAATCATTGTTTGTTTTGTGTATATGTGTTTTTTTCTTGTGTGTTTGTTCGTGTATGTGTGTGTGTGTGTGTGTGTGTGTGTGTGTGTGTGTTCGTGTGTGTGCGTTTGTGTGTTCGTGTGTGTGTTTGTGTGCATGTGTGTGTGTTTGTCTGTGTGCGAGTGTGTGTGTTTGCGTGTGAGTGTGTGTGTTTGCGTGTGAGTGTGTGTGTTTGTGTTTGTGTATGTATGCGCGTGCGTGCCTACCTGCTGTTTATGTGTGTTTGTGTGTGTGAATGTGTGTGTCTGTGTGTGTGTGTGTGTGTGTGTGTGTGTGTGTGTGTGTGTATGTATGTGTGTGTGTGCGTGCATGCGTGCTTGCTTGCGTGCGTGCGTGGGCATATGTGTGCATATGTGTGCGTGTGTGCCTACCTGCTGTTTGTGTGATTGTGTGTGTGCGTGTGTGTGTGTGGTTCTGTGCGTGTGTGTTTGTGTTTTTCTGTGTGTGTGTGTGTGTGTGTGTGTGTGTGTTTGTGTGTGTTTCTATGTGAGTGTGTGTGTGTGTGTTTGTGTGTGTGTGTGTGTGTGTGTGTGGTGATTGAAAAATACTGGAGGTGCACATTTGGCATTTCTTGACTTTGTTTTGATTAGGCAAGATGGATCATTTAGTGTGGAGGAACTTTAGAATTTCCTGTATAACATTCGCCACATTGTACATACGTATACCGGGCGCTTATATCCATGTGCTCTGTCAGAGTGCATATAGTCCCATGATTGCCTTTTCAGCCGAAGAGGGTCCTAAAGTTTCCTTTGTGTGTGTGTGGGGGGGTTGGGGGAGTGTAAAGGCATCAATGATGATCTTACACGTAAAGGCTCAAACCTTAGTTGACCATTTCCGTCGAATAGTCATCCATGCTGTTTGAACGTGTATAGTTTTCGACATTCATTATTACCATAACAATCAATTAGCGCAAATCCGGAATATCCAGTCTCCTATATCCTGACAACAAGATAATTGCTTTGGAGCTTGGCATGTCTTTCCTTTATAAATCTGTCTGCAGTAAGAGCAGCCAAGCAATCTCCATCTGACGGCACAGTTCAAATCAGTTTCTGACAAACTCTAAACTAGATCAAGTATAATGCATTGTATTTCGCCAGCGTTACTCTTTCCTCAGTCTGGCTTGATTAAAGAGATTCTTAAATTTCGTCAGGGTCTCTATTCTGAAGAGGCAGAGGCAAGAAACTCATTAAATAACGGACTAGTCCTGCAAAGCCTGGCACCAACAAATGGAACAAAAAATCAATACATGAAAAATGGCGGTTTATAAAAACATCAGAGATGTCATATTTATTTGCAGAGTACAACACATAAACAAATATTTTTCAAAAGAAATATATCATCCACTAAACAATATAAAAACAATAAAATCTATAAGCATTATCCTACTTCTGGTGTTAAAAAAACAAGTGCAGTAAGCAATATATTTACATTCTTTTTTCGTAATATATGAAATATTTTGACAGGAGGAATCACTTGAACAAATTTGATTTGACTTGAGCAGTGAGGAAGTACAGATAATAATCTCATTTTCAAAGCACTGATGATTTCCAATTCCAATTGAAATGGCGTTGTTAGGGAGTCGAAGCAGCTGTCTATAAATAACAAAACATATTTCCAATGGATGATATATATACATATATATATATATATATATATATATATATATATATATATATATATATATATATATATATATATATATATATCCCTGGGGATAGGGGATTAAGAATACTTCCCACGTATTCCCTGCGTGTCGTAGAAGGCGACTAAAAGGGGAGGGAGCGGGGGCTGGAAATCCTCCACTCTCGTTTTTTTTTAATTTTCCAAAAGAAGGAACAGAGGGGGCCAGGTGAGGATATTCCGAAAAAGGCCCAGTCCTCTGTTCTTAACGCTACCTCGCTGATGCGGGAAATGGCGAATAGTTTGAAAAAAAAAAAAAAAAAAAATATATATATATATATATATATATATATATATATATATATATATATATATATATATATATATATATATATATATATATATATAATAATTTTACTTTAGTTCCCATGTTGATTAAATCCTTAAGGTACTGTAAATGTTGCCTTCAGCAATAATAATACTATTAAGAACTCACCAGAAAATTCTCCTGGATGCATTTATAAAGTGCCATGTAGAAATTGTGATAAGTTTTATGTTGGGCAGACTGGTAAGGATCTTTCTGTTAGACATAAGCAACATAAATATAGTATATGAACAGGACAAAAAATCAAATGCCTTGTTTAATCACGTTAGAAACTACGATCATTCTATTGACTGAAGTAATGCCATCAAGTTATTAACTCTAACTCCAGTACCAAGAGAAATATAATTGAATCTTCTATCATTAGATACACATTGATATTAGTGAAGGTCTATACAAATTGGATAACTTCATTGTTGATAGAATTTATAAACAATTCACCTTCTTGTCCACATAATATGTTTATGATACACTCGTTGTCTGTCTTGGACAATCACATGTTTACCAAATGGCGTCCTAGCTATGTCTCATCGTTGTATATCAACTGACATATATTTCTCCCTTGTGTCTCCCCTGATGTTGGGATTATTACACGAAAGTGCACTTGGGAACTTATCGTGTTTCATTTTCCCCCTGGACTCATAGGAATATCCTTGATCACGCGGAAAATTGT
>NC_092283.1:1123112-1180860 GCF_036320965.1 Panulirus ornatus
CACATCATAAGGTAGGGTTGCTACTCTGAGTTCCCGGGTGACGTCATGAGGGTGGAGCTCTGTAATCCACATAGTATGTGTCGAATGATTGGTTATACCCAGGCCCCGCCTATCAGATGACGTCAGCCAGGTACTTCAACGTAGCAACCCTATCTTATGTTCTGTTTAAACCGTCTTCCGCTCAGAGTCGCATTTCAGCAGGATAAAGGCGTCTTCTTTTCACATAATGTAACGAGGCCAAACAAGGCTATCGTGAGCGGAAGAGGAATCAAACAGCACAACATAAGGTAGGGTTGCTACTCTGAAGTACCCGGGTGACGTCATGAGAAAGGCGGGGCTCGGAATCCACAAATTATCTGATCAATGATTGGTCGGTCAATTCCAATCCCCACCTTTCAGATGACGTCATCCGGCTACTTCAACGCAGCAACCCTACCTTATGTTCTCCTATTTGGACCGTCTTCCACCCAGAGTCGCATTTCAGCAGTTGACCGAGCTTATTAAAGAGTCAACATTCACATGAATGAGCCAGCGAGGCCAAGAAAGGCGACGTAAGGGGGAGAGAAACCAAACAGCATATCATTAGGTAGGGTTGCTTCTCTGAGCTCCCGGATGATGTCATGAGACGGGCGGGGCTCTGAACCCACAAATTATCTGATAAATGATTGGTCGGTCAATCCCAAACCCCACCTATCAGATGACGTCAGCCGACAACTTCAAAGCCCCGACCCTATCTTATGTTCTCCTATTTGGACCGTCTTACGTCCAGAGTCGCATTTCAGCAGTTGACCGAGCTTATTAAAGAGTGAGTCAACATTCACATGAATGAGCCAACGAGGACAAGAAAAGGCCACCATGAGCGGAAGATAAACCACACCACATCATAAGGTAGGGTTGCTTCTCTGAGCTCCCGGGTGACGTCATGAGGGTTGAGCTCTGTAATCCACATAGTATGTGTCCAATGATTGGTTATACCCAGGCCCCGCCTATCAGATGACGTCAGCCGGGTAATTAAACGCACCAACCCTAGGGATCATATGATCTCCTCATTAGACCGTCTTCCACGCAGTGTCGCATTATAGCAGGATAAAGCCGCCGTCATTTTACATAATCTAGCGAGGCTAAACAAGGCCACCGTGAGCGGAAGAGGAATCAAACAGCACAACATAAGGTACGGTTGGTACTTTGAGTTGCCCAAATGACGTCATGAGAAGGGCGGGATTTTGTACCTATAAACCATCTGACCAATCGATTGGTCATGTAAAAGCCCCACCTATCACACGACGTCATCCGGATACTTCAACGCAGGAACCCTACCTTATTTTCTCCTGTTTGGACCGTCTTCCGCTTAAAGTGCCCTTTTTTTACCATAAACTGGCATCATTCAAATGAGCCAGCGAGGTTAAGAAAGTCTGAGCTACCGGGTGACGTCATGAGAAGGGCGGGGCTCTGAACCCACAAATTACCTGATCAATGATTGGTCGGTGTGTCCCAAGCCCTACCTATTAGATAACGTCATCCCGTTACTTCAACAAACCAAAACTATCTTATGTTTTGTTTGGACCGTCTTCTGCTCAGAGTCGCATTTCAGCATTTGCCCGAGCTTTTTCTTATCATCATTATTACCATAAGGAGTCTTCTAGCTTGCGAGGCCTAGAAAGGCCTCCGTGAGCGGAGGTTCAATCCATTGACAGCACGTTGACCCCAGTATACCAGTGTTCCAATTTACTTCAGTCATAATACTGATAATAATGATAATGATGATTATAATAATGATAATGATAATGATTTTTCTTTTCATACATGGTTGCCTTTTCCCGCTTGGGTGAGGTAGTCTCAAGAACAGATGACAGAGCTGAGCCTCAGAGCAAAAATTCCTCTGAGTTACCCGAATGACGTCATCATAAGGGCGGGGTTTTGTATATACAAACTATCTGATCAATGATTGGTCGGTCATGCCCAAGCGCCACTTATCAGATGACGTCAGCTGGGTACTTCAACACAGCAACCCTGTCCGATGTTTTCTTTTTTTGGTCCGTCTTCCGCTCCGAGTCGCATTTCAGCAGGATAAAGCCGTCGTCATATCACAATAGCCAGCGAGGTCAAACAATGCCACCGTGATCGAAAGTGGAACTAAACAGCACAACATAAGGTAGGTTCTACTCTGAGTTACCTGGGTGACGTCATGAGAAAGGCGGGGTTTTGAGCCCACAACTTATCTGATCAATGATTGGTCGGTAAGTACCAAGCCCGACCTATCAGAAAACGTCATCCAGGCACTTCAACAAACCAAAACTATCTTATGTTTTGTTTAGAACGTCTCCTGCTCAGAGTCGCATTTCAGCAGTTGACCCTGTTTTTTTATTATCATTATTACCATAAGGAGTCTTCTAGCCAGTGAGGTCAAGAAAGGCCTCCGTGAGAGGAAGAGGAATCAAACAGCACAACATAAGGTAGGGTTGCTTCTATGAGTTACGCAGATGACGTCATGATAAGGGCGGGGTTTTGTATATACAAACTATCTGATCAATGATTGGTTTGTCATGCCCAAGCGCCACCTATCATATGACGTCATCCGGGTACTTCAATGCAGCAACCCTACCTTATGTTCTCCTGTTTTCACCGTCAGCCGCTCGGACTGCCCCGTCTCTTTTACCACAAACCGTCGTCATTCAAATGAGCCAGCGAGGCCAGGAAAGGCCTCCGTGAGCGGAAGAGGAACTAAACAGCACAACATAAGGTAAGGTTGCTACTCTGATTTGCCCGAGTGACGTCATGAGAAGGGCGGGATTTTGTACCAATAAACCATCTAACCAATGATTGGTCATGTCCAAGCCCCACCTATCAGACGACGTCATCGGCTACTTCAACGCAGGAACCCTACCTTACGTTCTCCTGTTTGGACCATCTTCCGCCCATAGTCGCATTTCAGCAGTTGACCGAGCTTATTAAAGAGACGACATTCAAAAGGAATGAGCCAGCGAGGCCAAGAAAGTCGACGTAAGGGGGAGAGAAACCAAACAGGACATCATAAGGTAGGGTTGCTACTCTGAGCTCCCGGGTGACGTCATGAGAAGGTCGGGGCTCTGAACCCACAAATAATCTGATCAATGATTGGTCTGTCAATCCCAAACCCCACCTATCAGATGACGTCAGCCTACAACTTCAACGCAGCAACCCTACCTTATTTTCTCCTGTTTGGACCGTCATCCGCTCAGAGTACCCCTTTTCATTTACCGTATAGCGTCGTCGTTAAAATGAGCCAGCGAGCCCTAAGAAAGGCCTCCTTGAGCGGAAGAGGAACCAAATAGCACAACGTAAGGTAGGGTTGCTGCGTTGAGCTACCGGGTGACGTCATGAGAAGGGCGGGGCTCTGAACCCACAAAATATCTGCCCAAAGATTTGGTCGGTCATGCGCAGGCCCCGCCTATCAGATGACGTCAGCCGGGTACTTCATAGCAGCTACCCTATCTTATGTTTTCCTTTTGGACCGTCTTCCGCTCAGAGGCGCATTTCAGCAGTTGACCGAGCTTATTAAAGAGTCAACATTCACATGAATGAACCAGCAATGATTGATTGGTTATGCCCAGGCCACGCCTATCAGATGACGTCAGCCAGGTACTTCAACGCAGCAACCCTGTCTTATGTTTTCCTTTTTGGACCGTCTTCCGCTCAGAGGCGCATTTCAGCAGGATAAATCCGTCGTCATTTCACATTACCCAGCGAGGTCAAACAAGGCCACCGTGAGCGGAAGAGGAACCAAACAGGACATCATAAGGTAGGGTTGCTACTCTGAGGTACCCGAGTGACGTCATGAGAAGAGCGGGGCACTGCACACACAAATTGTCTGATCAATGATTGGTCGGTAAGTTACTTATTTCAACGTACACAATATATATACATACACAGATATATACATATATACACATGTACATAATTTATACTTGCTGCCTTTATTCATTCCTGTTGCCACCCCGCCAGTTAGTTTAGTTTAGTTTATTGACAAAATAACATTTGAACATCTACATTATACATAACTGTATAAGGCATATACATAATGATATAGGTAATACTTAAACACACCAAATATTTTGTCTAGTTAATATACATTCAAGAGGGCCTATCAACCATTAAATGATTATACCTCCCTAGTACTTCATGTACATATTTACACAGTTCAGCCAAGAACACCTTTTCACTCAAGAGTGCACCTATACTAGCAAAGTTTAACATAGGGTATCTATGTCGGCAATCTTCTGATATGGAGCATGAAATTAGCACATGGTTCTCCGTTTGTATGGACACATTATCACAGTAGCAAGTCCTGAGAGGAGCTGGTGTATGGTTCCATCTGCCTGTCTCTACTCTTAATTATCTGACATAAGTCTGATTCGTGTGAGAAACTCTCGATGATAATCTGGGATATATTTAGTTGTGAGATAAATATCATGAATATTCAAGTAAGGGTTTAGCTCTGTAACATAGGTATTCAACTTGGTTGCTGTTGGTGCTTTATTTTCTACATAGTCCCTAATCTTACCAATAGGCTGGTCATCCCATAAAACTCTTAAATTCATATATCCAGGCGTGTTATGGCTCCTACATAGGTCAAAAACAAAGGTAAATGGTTCTTCATAATCAGTTCTTTCACTATTTGACATTAGGAATGTTTTTTTCTTCTCTAAAATGTAATCAAAAGGTGGTATACCTGTTTCTGCCAAACATAGATTTACACTGGTATTCTTCCTTACCCCAAGCAGGCACTTAATTAATTTATTGTATTGCTTCTCTATGCCTTTTACATTATTTGTAAGCCATGATTCCGAGCTATATGAAAGTGACGACATGACAGCTCATCAAAAACTTTTTTCTTACAAATGTATGGCATTCGTGAATTGGCTGCACAAAATATGGAAAACTTGTTAACAATAGCTTCACTCTGTACTTCATGCTTAGCCATCACATCCTTCATCTTTCCCGAGTCTGTAAACCACGCTCCTAAATAAACGTATTGTTCAGTGTATTGTACCCTAGTGTTACCTATCACTAAGTCTTCTTTATCCTGTTTCCCTCCGTTAATGACAAAAAACTTAGTCTTCTTCTCATTAATGACCATACCATATTTACCACAGTATTGACATAAAACGCGAAGTTTCCTTCAACATGTATCTCTACTGGTTGCCAAGATAACACCATTAATAGCAAGACATGCAGTCCTCCTAAAAAACCATCTGCAGCAACTGCCATCTTTAGCATGTTCACAAAGCGGTCTATATATATAATAAACAGTAAAAAGCTAGTTGGAGCTCCTTGACGGACTCCAACTGTAGTGGTAACAGCAGCAGTTTTCAAGAGTTGTTTTGTACACCTATACATTGCTTGAATAGCTAATAACATTCGTCTTCCACATCCATGACTCTTTAATACCTCTACCATCTTATTTCTTGGGACCCTATCGTAAGCCTTACTAAAATCTATAAACAATAAATATAATTTAACATTTCTAAATACTGCGAAGTCACATAGCAATCGTAACGACAATATTTGTTCAACGCAGCTCCTTTTCTTCTGCGCTCCAGCCTGTCACTTATTGTTGATGTTACACCATAAAAGTAGTCTGTTATATATTAGTGTGTCTTAAATTTTTGCTAACGTGTCCATTATAGAAATCCCTCTATAGTTGTCACATATCATTCGGTTCCCAGTTTTGAAAATGAACACTAATTTTGAGTAGCACCATATGACTGGACACTTCATATTCATGAAAACAACATTAAAAAGAATCAGAAAGAATGATAACCATAGCTCAGGGAGCATCTGTACAATCCCAGGACATATACCATTATAACTTTTGTTTTTGTTTATACCATTAACAGACTCCATAAACTCCTGTGTAGAAAATGGATCATCAAGCACCGGAATGTAGGGCACACTATTTTCTAGTACCACCTCCTCGATACTTGGGGTGTCCATTGGGTTCAATAGCTTTTCTACATGTTCTTTAAAGTTACAGTCACTCGGTCTTTCTTCATTTCCCACCTCTAACGATCCTTTCCAATTAATTGATTTCCACAACAGGTTATTGTCCTGTGACTGCAGTATCCTTGACCATGTTGGCTTTGCTGCGTCCTAGTCACCTGACGCGTTTTCTGTTTCTCTCGTTCACCTCGTAGCTGCCTCTATAATAATGTCATATCCCATATTTAAGCCTTCATCGATATCACTGACCTGCCTCAAAGTAGGGGGTTCCACTTGTTTAATCTTCCTATGAATTCTTCCTGATTAACTCTTTGATAGCTATCTGATTTCCTAGGTTTATAGACCTTGGGCTGATAACTTTGTCCCAAGGTATCTGCTCTTTCTACCAAATCCTTGGCCGAGATCACTTTTCCTTTATTAATATCCAAGGCAATGGATAATGGGGCATGGTCTGATCCTCGTACATTTTAGTGCACTAGTAACTCCCTGATTTTATCTAAACAAGTTACTTTATATAGGCATAAATCAATTTCTGACAGCCATGTATCACGGCGTTTAAAGGATAAATTTCCGTTGAAATGTTCACTTCCATACAAAAGGCTATTCACTATTACCAAATCATTATTCTGACATATAATAACAAGAGTTTTACCATGACTATTCACCAAACTGTCCTTCACACCGTCATACTTATACACACATCCTGCCTCATCAACCAAGTGAGGCTGGCCGACTCTACCGTTAAAGTCACCCATGATGATGACGTCGCCAGGGCTGACAGTGTGGCTCGCCAAGGCTCCGTGTTGCACTGAGCTAAAATATGGTGAATCACTTGGGGGAATATATACACCACCTATTTTCTGTTATGACCACCACGACATGGTTATCCATATTTGCCCCTCACTGTCTGTATCCACGTTTAAGATATCGTCCGTTAGTTTACATTTGACTAACATAACCACTCCTCCTCGGTGCTGACCTACTCGTGATACATTGGTATAAACATCAAACCCTGGTACTGTCACGTTAAAGTACTGTTTCGCCTCTAAAAGAAATACAATATCAAAACTCATAAGAAAATGTATGATCAAGTTATCTTGTAACTTATCTCTCAAGCCAGCAATGTTCCATGAACAAATTTTTACTACCTTATTTTGTCGTCTTACTGGACAAACTTTGAAGAGAATCGATGGTTGAGAAGTCCATCCCTCAGCAGGACTCTATTCTTCCAGTCGTAACTGATGGTCGAAGCAGCGTTGCACGGTTTCTCTTTCTCTTCCTTCTCTCGCATCCTTAGTCGAGCTTGTTCTTTTCGAATCGCCGGGTGAGTATCCTTTTTCAAATAGATTCTTGCCATTGGTGTTCCAGCTTCTTTCATGTTTTTCGCTGGTCTGTTGTCACGCTCTCTCTGGTTGTTTACTCTCAGTAGTATTGGCCGTTTCTTCTCATCATTCTCCTTGCCCAGTCTCTTTATCTCCCATTCAGTCATGTCAAGATTTCCTGTGTATCCAGCAGCGTCCAGGATTGTCTTCACTTTCTCATCATCCGACGTCCCCATCTCATCAGCTTCTTCCTTAACACTGAGGACTACGATGTTCTGGCCTCTCTCCCTGCTATCCACGGATTCCAGGAAGAGTTGTTTGTCCATGGATTATTTTGGATGTCCAGTCGTGTAGTTAGCAATCCACTTCTTTCTTGACTTGTTTCATTTCTCGTATTTCTTCTCGAAGGTCTTTTATTTCTTCCAGCAAGATTGAGTTTCCAGGCTCTTCTTGTCTCTTGGCACTCAAAAGTGTGTTAAGGGCAGTTTTTAGTTGGGGGTTCGTCATATTTGTAATCTGGCTTGCTGCCAAATTCATGACTATATCAACATTCTCATACTCTGCCATCTTTAGCGCCTCGCACGGCGTCTCCGTTTCCTTGGCAACTGTGACGTCACGCCTCTAATGTGCATGCGCAGGATTTGGCTCACGGGTCGAGGGAGTGGTTAGCCCAGTGATCAAAATGTTCACTGGCTTATAATGGCAAAGTCCAACATGCCACTACTCCCAACTTCAATCAGTTACAATCCCGTCATCCGGGTACTTCAACAGATCAACCCTACCTTATGTTCTCCTGTTTGGACCGTCTTCCGCACAGAGTCGCATTTCAGCAGTTGACCGAGCTTATTAAAGAGTCCACATTCACATGAATGAGCCAACGAGGCAAAGAAAGGCCACCGTGAGCGGAAGAGAAACCAAACAGGACATCATAAGGTAGGGGTGCTTCTCTGAGCTCCCGGGTGACGTCATGAGGGTGGAGATCTGTAATCCACAAAGTATCTGTCCAATGATTGGTTATACCCAGACCCCGTCTGTTAGATGACGTCAGCCCGGTACTTCAACTCAGCAACCCTATCTTATGTTTTCCTTTTTGGACCGTCTTCCGCTAAGATTCGCATTTCAGCAGGATAAAGCCGTCGTCATTTCACATAAGCCATCGAGGTTCCAACAAGGCCACCGTGATCGGAAGAGGAACCAAACAGTACAACATAAGGTAGGGTTGCTACTCTTACCTACCCGAGTGACGTCATGAGAAGGGCGGGGCTCTGAACCCACAACTTATCTGATCAATGATTGGTCAGTATGTCCCAAGCCCCACCTATCAGAAAACGTCATCCGGGTACTTCAACACAGCAACCCTACCTTATGTTCTCCTGTTTGGACCGTCTTCCGCTCAGAGTGCCCATTTTTTACCATAAAGTGTCGTCATTCAAATGAACCAGCGAGGTTAAGAAAGTCTGAGCTACCGGGTGACGTCATGAGAAGGGCGGGGCTCTGAACCCACAAAATATCTGCCCAAAGATTTGGTCGGTCATGCCCAGGCCCCGCCTATCAGATGACGTCAGTCGGGTACTTCATAGCAGCAACCCTATTTTATGTTCTCCTGTTTGGACCGTCATCCGCTCAGAGTTGGGTTTCACCAAGTTGATTGTGCTTTTTTTTTTTTTTACCATAAACAATTGCCATTTCGCATGAGCAGGCGACGCCAAGAAAGGTCTCCGTGAGCGAAAGAGGAACTAAACAGCACAACATAAGGTAATGTTGGTACTCTGAGTTGCCCGAGTGACGTCATGAGAAGGGCGGGATTTTGTACCTATAAACCATCTGACCAATGATTGGTCATGTCCAAGCCCAACCTATCAGACGACGTCATCCAGCTACTTCAACGCAGGATCCCTACCTTATGTTCTCACATGAATGAGCCAACGAGGCCAAGAAAGGCGACCGTGAGCGGAAGAGAAACCAAACAGGACATCATAAGGTAGGGTTGCTACTCTGAGCTCCCGGGTGACGTCATGAGGGTGGAGCTCTGTAATCCACAAAGTATCTGTCCAATGATTGGTTATACCAAGGCCCTGTTTATCAGATGACGACAGCCGGGTACTTCAACGCAGTAACCCAATTTATGTTTTCCTTTTTGGACCGTCTTCCGCTCAGAGTCGCATTTCAGCAGGATAAAGCCGTCCTCATATCACATAAGCCAGCGAGATTCGAACAAGAGCACAGTGAACGGAAGCGGAACTGAACAGCACAACATAATGTAGGGTTGCCACTCTGAGCTACCCGAATGAAGTCCTGAGAAGGGCGGGGTTCTGAACCCACAAATTATCTGACCCCGTGAGCAAAAGAGGAATCAAACAGCACAACATGAGGGGTGAGTTATGACCCACACCGCCGTCGCCAACCTGTGTGCTACACACCACCAGCTGCAACGATGGCCGCTATCCACCCCACCATCTGAATCTCAGCCACAACACCCTGCCCCCACACACCACTCCGCCCACAATGAGTAGTATCAACCCCACAGCCAGGCCTCAACCCCCTGTTTACCAAATCATTCTCCCTAACCATCTCACTTTGCACACCACCTCGACCAAAACACCCTATATCTGCCACTCTATCATCAAATACATTCAACAGACCTTCAAAATACTCACTCCATCTCCTTCTCACATCAGAAACAGATGAAGAAAGGCCACTTCCACTCACATCCATTCTCTAGCTGTCATATGTAATGCACCAAAACCACAGCTCCCTATCTGCAGCCAGGCCCCACAGACCTTTCCATTGTTCAATCCATTGACAGCACGTTGACCCCAGTATACCAGAGTGTTCCAATTTACTTCACTCATAATACTGATAATAATGATAATGATAATTATAATAATGAAAATGATAATGATTTTTCTTTTCATATATGGTTGCCTTTTCCCGCTTGGGTGAGGTAGTCTCAAGAACAGATGACAGAGCTGAGCCTCAGAGCAAAAATTCCTCTGAGTACCCGGATGACGTCATGATAAGGGCGGGGTTTTGTATATACAAACTATCTGATCAATGATTGGTCGGTCATGCCCAAGCGACACTTATCATATGACGTCATCCGAGTACTTCAACGCAGCAACCCTACCTTATGTTCTGTTTGGACCGTCTTCCGCTCAGAGTGCCCATTTTTTACCATAAATTGTCGTCATCCAAATGAGCCAGCCAGGTTAAGAAAGTCTGAGCTACCGGGTGACGTCATGAGAAGGGCGGGGCTCTGAACCCACAAAATATCTGCCCAAAGATTTGGTTGGACATTCCCAGGCCCCGCCTATCAGATGACGTCAGCCGGGTACTTCATAGCAGCAACCCTATCTTATGCTCTCCTGTTTGGACCGTCTTCCGCTCTGAGTTGGGTTTCACCAAGTTGATTGTGTTTTTTTTACCATAAACAATTCTCATTTCGCATGAGCAGGCGACACCAAGAAAGGTCTCCGTGAGCGGAAGAGGAACTAAACAGCACAACATAAGATAAGGTTGCTACTCTGAGTTGCACGGGTGACTTCATGAGAAGGGCGGGATTTTGTACGTATAAACCATCTGACCAATGAATGGTCATGTCCAAGCCCCACCTATCACATGACGTCATAAGGCTACTTCAACGCAGGAACCCTACCTTATGTTCTGTTTGGAGCGTCTTCCGCACAGAGTCGCATTTCAGCAGTTCAGCTTATTAAAGAGTCAACATTCACATGAATGAGCCAACGAGGCCAAGAAAGGCCACCATGAGAGAAAGAGAAACCAAACAGGACATCATAAGGTAGGGTTGCTATTCTGAGTTCCCGTGTGACGTCATGAGGGCGGAGCTCTATAATCCACAAAGTATCTATCCAATGATTGGTTATACCCAGGTCCCGTCTATCAGATGACTGCAGCTGGGTACTTCAACGCAGTAACCCTATCTTATATTTTCCTTTTTGGACCGACTTCCGCTCAGAGTCGCATTTCAGCAGGATAAATCCGCCGTCATTTCACATAAGCCAGCGAGGTCAAACAAGGCCACCGTGATCGAAAGAGGAACCAAACAGATCAACATAAAGTATGGTTGCTACTCTGAGCTACCCGAGAGACGTCATGAGAAGGGCGGGGTTCTGAACCCACAAATTACTTCATCAATGATTGGTCGGTAAGTCCCAAGCCCCACCTATCAGAAAACGTCATCCAGGTACTTCAACAAACCAAAACTATCTTATGTTTTGTTTGGACCGTCTTCTGCTCAGAGTCGTAATTCAGCATTTGCCTGAGCTTTTTTCATTATTATTACCATAAGGAGTCTACTAGCCAGCGAGGCCTTAAAAGGCCTACTTGAGCGGAAGAGGAATCAAACAGCACAACATAAGGTAGGGTTGCTTCTCTGAGTTACCCGGATGTCATCATGATAAGGGCGGGGTTTTGTATATACAAACTATCTGATCAATGATTGGTCGGTCATGCCCAAGCGCCACCTATCTTATGACGTCATCCGGGTACTTCAACACAGCAACCCTACCTTATGTTCTCCTGTTTGGACCGTCTTCCGCTGAGAGTGCCCTTTTTTTACCATAAAGTGTCGTCATTCAAATGATCCAGCGAGGTTAAGAAAGTCTGAGCTACCGGGTGACGTCATGAGAAGGGCGGGGCTCTGAACCCACAAAATATCTGCCCAAAGATTTGGTCGGTCATGCCCAGGCCCCGCCTATCAAATGACGTCAGCCGGGTACTTCATAGCAGCAACACTATCTTATGTTCTCCTGTTTGGACCGTCATCCGCTCAGAGTTGGGTTTCACCAGTTGGTTAATCTTGTTTTTTTTTTTTTTTTACCACAAACAATTGTCATTTCACATGAGACGGAGACGCCAAGAAAGGCCTCCGTGAGCGAAAGAGGAACTAAACAGCACAACATAAGGTAAGGTTGCTACTCTGAGTTGCCCAAGTGACGTCATGAGAAGGGCGGGATTTTGTACCTATAAACCATCTGACCAGTGATTGGTCATGTCCAAGCCCCACCTATGAAACGACGTCATCCGGCTACTTGAACGCAGGAACCCGACCTTATGTTCTCCTGTTTGGACCGTCTTAGGCACAGAGTCGCATTTCAGCAGTTGACCGAGCTTATTAAAGAGTCAACATTTACATGAATGAGCCAACGAGGCCATGAAAGGCCTCCGTGAGCGGAAGAGAAACCAAACAGCACATCATAAGGTAAGGTTACTACTCTGAGCTCCCGGATGACGTCAAAAGAAGGGCGAGGCTCTGGGCCCAGAAATTATTTGATCAATGATTGGTCGATAAGTTACAAGCCTCACCTATCAGATGACGTCATCCGGGTACTTCACCACACCAACCCTACCTTATGTTCTCCTGTTTGGACCGTCTTCCGCCCACAGTCGCATTTCAGCAGTTGACCGAGCTTATTAAAGAGTCAACATTCACATGAATGAGCCAACGAGGCCAAGAAAGGCCACCATGAGCTGAAGAGAAACCAAACAGGACATCATAAGGTAGGGTTCCTACGCTGAGCTCCCGGGTGACGTCATGAAGGTGGAGCTCCGTAATCCACATAGTGTGTCCAATGATTGGTTATACCCAGGCCCCGTCTATCAGATGACGTCAGCCAGGTACTTCAACGCAGCAACCCTATCTTATGTTCTCCTGTTTAGACCGTCTTCCGCACAGTGTCGCATTTCAGTAGTTGACCGAGCTTATTAAAGAGTCAACATTCACATGAATGAACCAGTGAGTCCAAGAAAGGCGATGTAAGATGGAGAGAAACCAAACAGGACATCATAAGGTATGGTTGCTACTCTGAGCTCCCGGGTGACGTCATGAGAAGAGCTGGGCTTTGAACACATGAATTATCTAATCAATGATTGGTCGGTAAGTTCCAAACCACACCTATCAGATGACGTTATCCGAATACTTCAACACACCAACCCTACCTTATGTTCTCCTTTTTTGACGGTCTTCCGCACAGAGTCACAATGCAGTAGTTGACCGAGCTTATTAAAGAGTCGATATTCACATGTATGAGCGAGCCAACGAGGCCAAGAAAGGCCACCGTGAGCGGAAGAGAAACCAAACCACATCATAAGGTAGGGTTGCTTCTCTGAGCTCCCGGATGATGTCATGAGAAGGGCGGGGCTTTGAACCATCTGATTAATGATTGGTCGGTCAATCCCAAACCCCACCTATCAGATGACGTCAGCCGACAAGTTCAACGCAGCAACCCTATCTTATGTTCTCCTGTTTGGACCGTCTTCCGCTCAGAGTCGCATTTCAACAGGATAAAGCCGTCGTCATTTCACATAATCCAGCGAGGCTAACTAAACAAGGCCACCGTGACCGTAAGTGGAACCAAACAGCACAACATAAGGTAGGGTTGCTATTCTGAGTTGCCCGAGTGACGTCATGAGAATGGCGGGATATTGTATATACAAACAATCTGATCAATGATTGGTCGGTCATGCCCAAGAGCCACCTATCATATGACGCCATCCGGGTACTTCAATGCACCAACACGATCTTATGTTCTGTTTGGACCGTCTTCCGCCCAGAGTCGCATTTCAGCAGTTGACCGGGCTATTAAGGAGTCTAAATTCCCATGAAATAAGCCAGCGAGGCCAAGAAAGGCGACGTAAGGGAAAGAGAAACCAAACAGCACATCATAAGGTAGGGTTGCTACTTTGAGCTCCCGGGTGACGTCATGAGAAGCGCTGGGCTTTGAACAGATAAATTATCTGATCAATGATTGGTCGGTAAGTCCAAACCCCACCTATCAGATGACGTCATCCGAATACTTCAACACACCAACCTTACCTTATGTTCTCCTTTTTTGACCGTCTTCCGCCCATAGTGGGATTGCAGTAGTTGACCGAGCTTATTAAAGAGTCGACATTAACATGTATGAGCGAGCCAACGAGGCCAAGAAAGACCACCTTGAGCGGAGGAGAAACCAAATAGCACATCATAAGGTAGGGTTGCTTCTCTGACCTCCCGGATGATGTTATGAGAAGGGCGGGGTTCTGAACCCACAAATTATCCGATCAATGATTGGTCGGTCAATCCCAAACCCCACCTATCAGATGACGTCAGCCGATAACTTCAACGCAGCAACCCTATCTTATGTTCTCGTGTTTGGACCGTCTTACGAACAGAGTCGCATTTCAGTAGGATAAAGCCGCCGTCATTTCACATAATCCAGCGAGGCTAACTAAACAAGGCCACCGTGACCGGAAGAGGAACCAAACAGCACAACATAAGGTAGGGTTGCTACTCTGAATTGCCCGAGTGACGTCATGAGAAGGGCGGGGTATTATATATATAAACAATCTGATCAATGATTAGTCGGTCATGCCCAAGAGCGACCTATCATGTGACGTCATCCTTATGTTCTCTTTGGAGCGTCTACTGCTCAGTGTCGCATTTCAGCATTTGCCCGAGCTTTATTATTATTATTATTGTTATTATTATTACCATAAGGAGTCTTCTAGCCAGCGAGGCCAAGAAAGGCCTCCGTGAGCGGAAGAGAAATCAAACAGCACAATATAAAGTAGGGTTGCTACTCTGATTTGCCCGAGTGACGTCATGAGAAGGGCGGGATTTTATACCTATAAGGCATCTGACCAATGATTGGTCATGTCCAAGCCCCACCTATGAAACGACGTCATCCGGCGACTTCAATAGAGCAACCCACCTTATGTTCTCCTATTTGTACCGTCTTCCGCCCAGAGTCGCATTTCAGCAGTTGACCGAGCTTATTAAAGAGTGAGTCAACATTCACATGATTGAGCCAATGAGGCCAATTAAGGCCACCGCGAGCGGAATAGAAACCAAACAGGACATCATAAGGTAGTGTTGCTACTCTGAGTTCCCGGGTGACGTCATGAAGGTGGAGCTCTGTAATCCACAGAGTATGTGTCCAATGATTAGTTATACCCAGTCCCCGCCTATCAGATGACGTCAGCCAGGTACTTCAACGCAGCAACCCTATCTTATGTTCTCCTGATTAGACCGTCTTCCGCTCAGAGACGCATTTCAGCAGGATAAAGGCGCCTGCATTTCACATAATCCAGCGAGGCCAAATAAGGCTACCGTGAGCGGAAGAGGAATCAAACAGCACAACATAAGGTAGGGTTGCTACCCTGAGGTACCGGGTGACGTCAAGAGAAAGGCTGGGTTCGGAACCCATAAATTATCTGATCAATGATTGGTCGGTCAATTCCAATCCCCACCTATCAGATAACATCATCCGGCGACTTCAAGAGAGAAACCCACCTTATGTTCTCCTATTTGGACCGTCTTCCGCCCAGAGTCGCATTTCAGCAGTTGACCGAGCTTATTAGAGTCAACATTCACATGAATGAGCCAGCGAGGCCAAGAAAGGGGACGTAAGGGGGAGAGAAACCAAACAGCACATCATAAGGCAGGGTTGCTTCTCTGAACTCCCGGATGATGTCATGAGAAGGGCGGGGCGCTAAACCCACAAATTATCTGATCAATGATTGGTCGGTCAATCCCAAACCCCACCTATCAGATGACGTCAGCCGACAACTTCAACGCAGCAACCCTATCTTATGTTCTCCTGTTTGGACAGTCTTATGCACAGAGTCGCATTTCAGTAGTTGACCGAGCTTATTAAAGAGTGAGTCAACATTTACATGAATGAGCCAACGAGGCCAAGAAAAGGCCACCGTGAGTGGAAGAGAAACCAAACAGGACATCATAAGGTAGGGTTGCTACTCTGAACTCCCGGGTGACGTCATGAGAAGAGCTGGGCTTTGAACACATAAATTATCTGATGAATGATTGGTCGGTAAGTTCCAAGCCCCACCTGTTAGATGACGTCATCCGAATACTTCAACACACCAACCCTACCTTATGTTCTCCTTTTTTGACCGTTTTCCGCCCACAGTCGCATTGCAGTAGTTGACCGAGCTTATTAAAGAGTCGACATTCACATGTATGAGCCAGCGAGGCCAAGAAAGGCCACCGTGAGCGGAAGAGAAATCAAACAGCACAATATAAAGTAGGGTTGCTACTCTGAGTTGCCCGAGTGACGTCATGAGAATGGCGGGATTTTGTACCTATAAGGCATCTGACCAATGATTGGTCATGTCCAAGCCCCACCTATCACACGACGTCATCCGGCTACTTCAATAGAGCAAGCCACCTTATGCTCTCCTATTTGTACCGTCTTCCGCCCAGAGTCGAATTTCAGCAGTTGACCGAGCTTATCAAAGAGTCAACATTCACATGATTGAGCCAATGAGGCCAATTAAGGCCACCGTGAGTGGACGAGAAACCAAACAGGACGTCATAAGGTAGGGTTGCTACTCTGAGTTCCCGGGTGACGTCATGAGGGTGGAGCTCTGTAATCCACATAGTATGTGTTCCACTGATTGGTTATACCCAGGCCCCGTCTATCAGATTACTTCAGCCAGGTACTTCAACGCAGCAACCCTATCTTATGTTCTCTGTTTACACCGTCTTCCGCTCAGAGTCGCATTTCAGCAGGATAAAGGCGCCTTCATTTCACATAATCCAGCGAGGCCAAACAAGGCTACCGTGAGCGGAAGAGGAATCAAACAGCACAACATAAGGTAGGGTTGCTACTCTGAGGTACCCGGGTGACGTCATGAGAAGAGCGGGTTTCGGAACCCATAAATTATCTGATCAATGATTGGTCGGTAAGTTCCAAACCCCACCTATCAGATGACGTCATCCGAATACTTCATCACACCAACCCTACCTTATGTTCTCCTTTTCTGACAGTCTTCCGTCCATAGTCGCATTGCAGTAGTTGACCGAGCTTATTAAAGAGTCGACATTCACATGTATGAGCGAGACAACGAGGCCAAGAAAGGCCACCGTGAGCGGAAGAGAAACCAAACAGCACATCATAAGGTAGGGTTGCTTCTCTGAGCTCCCGGATGATGTCATGAGAAAGGCGGAGCTCTGAACCCACAAATTATCTGATCAATGATTGGTCGGTCAATCCCAAACTCCACCTATCAGATGACGTCAGCCGACTACTTCATTCAACAACCCTAATTATGTTCTGTTTGGACCGTCTTCCGCCCAGAGTCGCATTTCAGTAGAAGAACGAGCCATCAAAGAGTCGTTGAAGTACCCAGATGACGTCATATGATAGGTGGCGCTTAGACATGACCGACCAATCATTGATCAGATTGTTTGTATATACAAAACCCCGCCCTTATCATGACGTCACTCGGGCAACTCAGAGTAGCAACCTTACATTATGTTGTGCTGTTTGGTTCCTCTTCCGCTCACGGTGGCCTTTCCTGGCCTCGCTCTCGAGAAGACTTCTTATGGTAATGATAATAGTAAGAGTAGCTGGGGAAACTACTGAAATGCGACGCTGAGCGGACGACGGTCCAAAAAGGAGAACATATGATAGGGTTGCTGCGTTGAAGTACCTGGTTGACGTTATCTTATAGACGGGGCCTAGGTATAACCAATTATTGGACACATACTTTGTGGATTACAGAGCTCCACCCTCATGACGTCACCCGGGAGCTCAGAGTAGCAGCCCTGCTTTTATGATGTGTTGTTTGGTTTCTCTTCCGTTCACGGCGGCCTGTCTCGGCCTCGCTGGATCATTCATGTGAATGTTGACTCGAATAAGCTCGGTCAACTGCTGAAATGTGATTCTGAGCGGAAGACGGTCCAAACAGGAGAACATAAGGTAGGGTTGCTGCGTTGAAGTACTCGGATGACGTCTTATGATAAGTGGCGCTTGGGCATGACCGACCAATCATTGATCATATAGTTTGTATATATAAAACTCCGCCCTTATGATGACGTCATCCGGGTATTTCAGAGGAATTTTTGCTCTGAGGCTCAGCTCTCTCATCTGTTCTTGAGACTACCTCACCCAAGCGGGAAAAGGCAACCATGTATGAAAAGAAAAATCATTATCATTATCATTATTATAATCATCATTATCATTATTATCAGTATTATGACTGAAGTAAATTGGAATACTCTGGTATACTGGGGTCAACGTGCTGTCAATGGAATGAACCATGGAAAGGTCTGTGGGGCCTGGCTGCAGATAGGGAGCTGTGGTTTTGGTGCATTACATATGACATCTAGAGAATGGATGTGAGTGGAAGTGGCCTTTCTTCATCTGTTCCAGATGTGAGAAGGAGATGGAGTGAGTATTTTGAAGGTCTTTTGAATGTGTTTGATGAAAGAGTGGCAGATATAGGTGTTTTGGTCGAGGTGGTGTGCAAAGTGAGATGGTTAGGGATAATGATTTGGTAAACAGGGGGTTGAGGCCTGGCTGTGGGGTTGATACTACTCATTGTGGGCGGAGTGGTGTGTTGGGGGAGGGTGTTGTGGCTGAGATTCAGGTGGTGGGGTGGATAGCGGCCATCGTTGCAGCTGGTGGTGTGTAGCACAGAGGTTGGCGACGGCGGTGTGGGTCATAACTCACCCCTCATTTTGTGCTGTTTGATTCCTCTTTCGCTCACGGGGTCAGATAATTTGTGGGTTGAGAGCCCCGCCCTTCTCATGACTTCATTCGGGTAGCTCAGAGTGGCAACCCTACATTATGTTGTGCTGTTCGGTTCCTCTTCCGTTCACTGTGCTCTTGTTTGAATCTGGGGCTGGCTTATGTGATATGAGGACGGCTTTATCCTGCTGAAATGTGACTCTGAGCGGAAGACGGTCCAAAAAGGAAAACATAAGTTGGGTTACTGCGTCGAAGTACCCTGCTGTCGTCATCTGATAGACGGGGTCTGGGTATAACCAATCATTGGACAAATACTTTGTGGATTACAGAGCTCCACCCTTATGATGTCACCCGAGAGGTCAGAGTAGCAATCCTACCTTATGATGTCCTGTTTTGTTTTTCTTCCACTCACGTCGTCTTCCTTGGCCTCGCTGGCTCATTCATGCAAATGTTGACTCTTTAATAAGCTCGGTCAACTGCTGAAATGCGAATTTGGGCGGAAGACTGTCCAAATAGGAGAACATAAGGTAGGATTGCTCCGTTGAAGTAATTTATGTGTTCAAAGCCCAGTTCTTCTCATGACGTCATCCGGGAGCTCAGAGTAGCAACCCTACCTTATGATGTCCTGTTTGGTTTCTCTACTCCTTACGTCGCCTTTCTTGGCCTCGCTGGCTCATTCATGTGAATGTTGACTCTTTGATAAGCTCGGTCAACGGCTGAAATGCGACTCTGGGCGGAAGACGGTCCAAACAGGAGAACAAAAAGTATGGTTGCTGCGTTGAAGTAGCCGGATGACGTCATCTGATACGTGGGGATTGGAATTGACCGACCAATCATTGATCAGATAATTTGTAGGTTCCGAATCCCGCCTTTCTCATGACGTCACCCGGGTACCTCAGAGTAGCAACCCTACCTTACGATGTGCTGTTTGATTCCTCTTCCGCTCACAGTAGCCTCGTTTGGCCTCATTGGCTCAATCATGTGAATGTTGACTCTTTCATAAGCTCGGTCATCTACTGAAATGCGACTCTGGGTGAAAGACGTTCCAAACAGGAGAACATAAGATAGGGTTGCTGCGTTGAAGTACACGGCTGACGTCATCTGATCGGCATGGCCTGGGTACAACCAATCATTAGACACATACTATGTGAATTACGGAGCTCCACCCTTATGACGTCACCCGGGAACTCAGAATAGAACCTTACTTACGATGTCCTGTTTGGTTTCTCTTAGGCTTGCGGTGGCCTTTTGTTGGCCTCAATGGCCCATTCATGTGAATGTCGACTCTTTAAATAAGCTCGGTCAACTGCTGAATTGCGATTATGGGCGAAAGACGGTGCAAAAAGGAGAACATAAGGTAGGGTTGGTCTGTTGAAGAACCCGGAAGACGTCATCTGATAGGTGGGGTTTGGAACTTACCGACCAACCATTGATCAGATAATTTGCGTGTTCAGAGCCCCGCTCTTCTCATGACGTTACCCGGGAGCTCAGAGGAGCAACCCTACCTTACGATGTCCTGTTTGGTTTCTCTTCCCCTCACGTCGTCTTTCTTTGCCTCGCTGGCTAATTCATGCAAATATATTGACTCTAATAAGCTAGGTCAACTGCTGAATTACGATTTTGGGCGGAAGACGGTCCAAATAGGAGAACATAAGGTAGGGCTGCTGCGTTGAAGTATCCGGATGACGTCGTCTGTTAGGGGGGCCTGGACATAACCAATCGATTGGTCAGATGGTTTATAGGTACAAAATCCCGCCCTTCTCATGACGTCACTCGGGCAACTCAAAGTAGTAACCGTACCTTATGTTGTGCTGTTTGATTCCTCTTTCGCTCACGGTGGCCTTGTTTAGCCTCGCTAGATTATGTGAAATGACGCCGGCTTTATCCTGATAAAATGCGACTCCGAGCGGAAGATGGTCGAAACAGGAGAACATAAGATCCCTAGGTGTGCTGCGTTTAATTACCTGGCTGACGTTATCTGATAGGCGTGGCCTGGGTATAACCAATCATGGGACACATACTATGTGGATTAAAGAGCTCCACCCTCATGACGTCATCCGGGAACTCAGAGTAGCAACACGACCGTATGACGTCCTGTTTGGTTTCTCTTCCGCTCACAGTGGCCTTACTTGGCCTCACTGGCTCTATCATGTGAATGTTGACTCTTTGATAAGCTGGGTCAACTACTGAAATGCGACTCTGGGCGGAAGACGGTCCAAACAGGAGAAAATAATTAGGGTTCCTGCAATAAAGTAGTCGGCTGACGTCATCTGATAGGCGGGGTTTGGGATTGACCGACCAATCATTGATCAGATAATTTGTGGGTTCAGCGCCCCGCCCCTCTCATGATATCACACGGGAGCTCAGAGTAGCAACCCTACCTTATGATGTGCTGTTTCGTTTCTCTTCTCCTCACGGTGGCCTTACTTGACCTCACTGGCTCTATCATGTGAATGTTGACTCTTTGATAAGCTCGGTCAACTACTGAAATGCGACTCTGGGAGGAAGACGGTACAAATAGGAGAGCATAAGGTGGGTTGCTCTATTGAAGTAGCCGGATGACGTCGTTTCATAGGTGGGGCTTGGATATGACCAATCATTGGTCAGATGCCTTATAGGTACAAAATCCCGCCCTTCTCATGACGTCACTCGGGCAACTCAGAGTAGCAACCCTACTTTATGTTGTGCTGTTTGGTTTCTCTTACGGTCACGTTGGCCTTGTTTAGTTAGCCTCGCTGGATTATGTGAACTGACGGCGGCTTTATCCTCCTGAAATTCGACTCTGGGCGGAAGACGGTCCGAACAGGAAAACATAAGATAGGGTTGCTGCATTGAAGTTGTCGGCTGACGTCATCTGATTGGTGGTGTTTGGGATTGACCGACCAATCATTGATCAGATGCTTTGTGGGTTCAGAGCCCCGCCCTTTTCATGACATCCTTCGTGAGCGAAGAGAAGCAACCCTACCTTATGATGTGCTGTTTGGTTTCTCTTCCGCTCACGGTGGCCTTTCTTGGCCTCGTTGGCTCGCTCATACATGTGAATGTCGACTCTTTAATAAGCTCGGTCAACTACTGCAATGCGACTATGGGTGGAAGACGGTCTAGAAACGAGAACATGAGGTAGGGTTGGTGTTTTGATGTATTCGTATAACGTCATCTGATAGGTGGGGCTTGGAACTTACCGACCAATCATTGATCAGATAATTTAAGTGTTCAAACCCCAGCTCTTCTCATGATGTCACCCGAGAGCTCAGAGTAGCAACCCTACCTTATGATGTGCTGTTTGGTTTCTCTTCAGCTCACGGTGGCCTGACTTGACCTCGCTGGCTCATTCATGTGAATGTTGACTCTTTGATAACGTCGGTCAACTACTGAAATGCGACTCTAGGCGGAAGACTGTCCAAACAGAAGAACATAATTAGGGTTGTTGCAATGAAGTAGTCGGCTGACGTCATCTGATAGGTGGGGTTTGGGATTGACCGACCAATCATTGATCAGATAATTTGTGTTCAGCGCCCCGCCCTTCTCATGACATCATCCGGGAGCTCAGAGTAGCAACCATACCTTATGATGTCCACTTTGGTTTCACTTCCGCTCACGGTGGCCTTTTCTTGGCCTCGTTGGCTCATTCATGTGAATAATGTTGACTTACTCTTTAATAAGCTCGGTCAACTGCTGAAATGCGACTCTGGGCGGAAGACTGTACAAATCGGAGAACATGAGATGGGTTGCTCTTTTGAAGTAGCTGGATGACGTCTTTTCATAGGTGAGGCTTGGACATGACCAATCATTGGTCAGATGCCTTATAGGTACAAAATCCCTCCCTTCTCATGACGTCACTCGGCCAACTCAGAGTAGCAACCCTACTTTATATTGTGCTGTTTGATTTCTCTTCCGCTCACGGAGGCCTTTCTTGGCCTCGTTGGCTAGAAGACTCCTTATGGTAATAATAATAACAATGATAATAATAATAAAGCTCCGGCAAATGCTGAAATGCGACACTGAGCAGAAGACGCTCCAAACAGATCACAAGGTCGGGTTGGAGCTTTGAAGTATCCGGATGACGTCATATGATTGGTAATTCTTGTGCAAGACCGACCAATCATAGAGCATATTGTTTGTATATACAATACCCCGCCCTTCTCAAGACGTCACTCGGGCAACTCAGAGTAGCAACCCTACCTTATGTTGTGCTGTTTGGTTCCTCTTCTGGTCACGGTGGCCTTGTTTAGCCTCGCTGGATTATGTGAAATGACGGCGGCTTTATCCTGCTCAAATGCGACTCTGAGCTAAAGACGGTCCAAACAGGAGAACATAAGATAGTGTTGCTGCGTTGAACTTGTCGGCTGACGTCATCTGATAGGTGGGGTTTGGAACTTACCGACCAATCATTGATCAGACAATTTATGTGCTCAAAGCCCAGCTCTTCTCATGACGTCACCTGGGAGCTCAGAGTATCAACCCTACCTTATGATGTCGTGTTTGGTTTCTCTTCTCATGACGTCACATGGGAGCTCAGAGTAGCAACGCCATCTTATAATGTCCTGTTTGGTTTCTCTCCCCCTTACATCGCCTTTCTTGGCCTCGCTGGCTCATTCATGTGAATGTTGACTCTTTAATAAGCTCGGTTAACTGCTGAAATGCGACTCTTGGCGGAAGACGGTCCATATAGGAGAACATAAGGTGGGGTCGCTGCTTTGAAGTAGCTGGATGACGTCATCTGATAGGTGGGGACTGGAATTGACCGACCAAACATTGATCAGATAATTTATGGGTTCCGAACCCTGCCTTTCTCATGACGTCCCCCTGGTACCTCAAAGTAGAAACCCTACCTTATGTTGTGCTGTTTGATTCCTCTTCCGCTCAAGGTAGCCTTGTTTGGCCTCGCTGGAGTGTGTGAAATGAAGGCGCCTTTATCCTGCTTAAATGCAACTCTGAGCGGAAGACGGTTGAAGTACCTGGCTGAAGTCATCTGATAGGAGTGGACTGGGTATAACCAATCATTGGACACATACTATGTGTATTACAGAGCTCCACGCTTATGACGTCACACGGGAACTCAGAGTAGCAACCCTACCTTATGATGTCCTGTTTGGTTTCCCTTACGCTCACGGTGGCCTTACTTGGCCTCACTGGCTCAATCATGTGAATGTTAACTCTTTGATAAGCTGGGTCAACTACTGAAATGCGACTCTGGGCGGAAGACGGTCCAAACAGGAGAACATAATTAGGGTTTCTGCAATGAAGTAGTCGGCTGACTTCATCTGATAGGTGGGGCTTGGGATTCACCGACCAATCATTGATCAGATAATTTGTGTGTTCAGCGCCCCGCCCTTCTCATGACATCACCCGGGAGCTCAGAGTAGCAACCGTACCTTATGATGTGCTGTTTGGTTTCTCTTCCGCTCACGGTGGCCTTTTCTTGGCCTCGTTGGCTCATTAATGTGAATGTTGAGGCACTCTTTAATACGCTCGGTCAACTGCTGAAATGCGACTCTGGCGGAAGACGGTACAAATAGGAGAACATAAGATGAGTTGCTCTATTGAGGTAGCCGGATGACGTCATTTCATAGGTGGGGCTTAGACATGACCAATCATTGGTCAGATGCCGTATAGGTACAAAATCCGCCCTCCTCATTACGTCACTCGGGCAACTCAGAGTAGCAACCCTAATTCATATTGTGCTGTTTGATTTCTGTTCCGCTCACGGAGGCCTTTCTTGTCCTCGCTGGCTAGGAGACTTCCTATGGTAATATTAATAACAATAATAATAATAATAAAGCTCGGGCAAATGCTGAAATGCGACACCACCCCTACCTTATGTTCTCCTTTTTGGACCGTCTTCCGCACATAGTCGCATTGCAGCAGTTGAGCGGGCTTATTAAAGAGTCGACATTCACATGAATGAGCCAACGAGGCCACGAAAGGCCACCGTGAGCGGAAGAGGAATCAAACAGCACAACATACGGTAGGGTTGCTACTCTGAGTTGCCCAAGTGACGCCATGTGAAGGGCGGGATCTTGTACCTCTAAACCATCTGACCAATAATCGATTGGTCATGTCCAAGCACCACCTATCAGACGACGTCATCCGGCTACTTCAGTGCATCAACTCTATGTTCTCCTATGTGGACCGTTTTCCGCTCAGAGTCGCATTTCAGCAGATGACCGAGATTATTAAAGAGTCAACATTCATATGAATGAGCCAGCGAGGTCAAGAAAGGACACCGTGAGCGGAAGAGAAACCAAACAGCACATCATAAGGTAGGGTTGCTACTCTGATCTCCCTGGTGACGTCATGAGGGTGGAGCTCTCTAATCAACATAGTGTCTGTCCAATGATTCATTATACCCAGGCCCCACCTATCATATGACGTCAGCCAGATACTTCAACGCAGCAACCCTATCTTATGTTCTTCTCTTTAGACCATCTTCCGCTAAGAATCGCATTTCAGCAGGATAAAGCCGCCGTTATTTCACATAATCCAGCGAGGCTAACTAAACAAGGCCACCGTGACCGGAATAGGAACCAAACAGCACAACATAAGGTAGGGTTGCTACTCTGAGTTGCCAGAGTGACGTCATGAGAAATGCGGGGTATTGTATATACAAACAATCTGATCAATGATTGGTCGGTCATGCCCAAGAGCCACCTATTATATGACGTCATCCTTATGTTCATTTTGGAGTGTCTTCTGCTCAGTGTCGCATTTCAGCATTTACCCGAGGTTTATCATTATCATTATTGTTATCATTTTTACCATAAGTAGTCTTCTAGCCAGCGAGGCCAAGAAAGGCCTCCGTGAGCGGAGGAGAAATCAAAGAGCACAATATGAAGTAGGGTTGCTACTCTGAGTTGCCCGAGTGACGTAATGAGAAGGGCGGGATTTTGTACCTATAAGGCATCTGACCAATGATTGGTCATGTAAAAGCCCCACCTATCAGACGACGTCATCCGGCTACTTCAACGCAACAACCCTACCTTATGTTCTCCAATTTGGACCGTCTTCCGCGCAAACTCGCATTTCAGCACTTGACCGAGCTTACTAAAGAGTCAACATTTGCATGAATGAGAGAGCGAGGCAAAAGACGACGTGAGCGGAAGAGAAACCAAACAGGACATCATAAGGTGGGGTTGCTACTCTGAGTTCCCGGGTGACTTCATTAGGGTGGAGTTCTGTAATCAACATAGTATATGTCCAATGATTGGTTATACCCAGGCCCCGCCTATCAGATGACGTCAGCCAGGTACTTCAACGCAGTAACACTATCTTATGTTCTCCTGATTAGACCGTCTTCTGCTCAGCGTCACATTTCAGCAGGATAAAGGCGCCTTCATTTCACATAATCCAGCGAGGCCAAATAAGGATACCGTGAGCAGAAGAGGAATCAAACAGCACAACATGAGGTAGGGTTGCTAATCTGAGGAACCCGGGTGACGTCATGAGAAAGGCGGGATTCGGAACCCACAAACTATCTGATCAATGATTGATTCGTCAATTCCAATCCCCACCTATCAAATGACGTCATCCGGCTTCTTCAACGCAGCAACCCTACTTTATGTTCTCCTATTTGGACTGTCTTCCGCCCAGAGTCGCATTTCAGCAGTTGACCGAGCTTATTAAAGAGTCAACATTCACATGAATGAGCCAGCGAGGCCAAGGAAGGCGACATAAGGGGGAGAGAAACCAAACAGGACATCATAAGGTAGGGTTGCTACTCTAAGCTCCCGGGTGACATCATGAGAAGAGCTGGGCTTTGAACACATAAATTATCTGATCAATGATTGGTCGGTAAGTTCCAAACCCCACCTATCAGATGACGTCATCCGAATACTTCAACACACCAACCCTACCTTTTGTTCTCCTTTTTTGACCGTTTCCGCACATAGTCGCATTCCAGTAGTTGACCGAGCTTATTAAAGAGTCGACATTCACAAGTATGAGCTAGCCAACGAGGCCAAGAAAGGCCTCCGTGAGCGGAAGAGAAACCAAACAGCACATCATAAGGTAGGGTTGCTTCTCTGAGCTCCCGGATGATGTCATGAGAAGGGCGGGGCTCTGAACCCACAAATTATCTGATCAATGATTGGTCGGTCAATCACAAACCCCACCTATCAGATGACGTCAACCAGGTACTTCAACGCAGCAACCCTATCTTATGTTCTCCTGTTTGGACCGTCTTCCGTTCAGAGTCGCATTTCAGCAGGATAAAGCCGCCGTCATTTCACATAATCCAGCGAGGCTAACTAAACAAGGCCACTGTGACCGGAAGAGGAACCAAACAGCACAACATAAGGTAGTGTTGCTACTCTGAGTTGCCCGAGTGACGTCATGAGAAGGGCGAGGTATTGTATATACAAACAATCTGATCAATGATTAGCGTCATGCCCAAGAGCCACCTATCATGTGACGTTCATCCTATGTTCTGTTTGGAGCGTCATCTGCTCAGTGTCGCATTTCAGCATTTGCCCGAGCTTTATTATTATTATTATTGTTATTATTATTACCATAAGGAGTCTTCTAGCTAACGAGGCCAAGAAAGGCCTCCGTGAGCGGAAGAGAAATCAAACAACACAATATAAAGTAGGGTTGCTACTCTGAGATGCCCGAGTGACGTCATGAGAAGGGCGGGATTTTGTACCTATAAGGCATCTGACCAATGATTGGTCATGTCCAAGCCCCACCTATGAAACGACGTCATCCGGCGACTTCAATAGAGCAACCCACCTTATGTTCTCCTATTTGTACCGTCTTCCGCCCAGAGTCGCATTTCAGCAGTTGACCGAGCTTATTAAAGAGTGAGTCAACATTCACATGAATGGGCCAACGAGGCCAAGGAAAGGCCACCGTGAGCGGAAGAGAAACCAAAGAGGACATCATAAGGTACGGTTGCTACTCTGAGTTCCCGGCTGATGTCAAGAGAAGGGAGGGGCGCTGAACACACAAATCATCTGATCAATGATTGGTCGGTCATCCCAAACCCCACCTATCAGATGACGTCAGCCGACTACTTCATTTGTAGCAACCCTAATTATGTTCTATTTGGACTGTCTTCCGCCTAGAATCGCATTTCAGTAGTTGACCGAGCTTATCAAAGAGTCAACATTCGCATAATTGAGCCAGTGAGGCCAAGTAAATCCACCCTAAGCGGAAGAGAAACCAAACAGGACATCATAAGGTATCGTTGCTACTCTGAGTTCCCGGGTGACGTCATGAGGGTGGAGCTCTGTAATCCACATAGTATGTGTCCAACGATTGGTTATACCCAGGCCATGCCTATCAGATGACGTCAGCCGGGTACTTAAACGCAGCAACCCTAGGGATCTTATGATCTGTTTCGACCATCTTCCGCTCAGAGTCACATTTTAGCAGGATAAAGACGCCGTCATTTTACATAATCTAGCGAGGCTAAACAAGGCCACCGTGAGCGGAAGAGGAATCAAACAGCACAACATAAGGTACGGTTGCTACTTTGAGATGCCCGAGTGACGTTATGAGAAGGGCGGGATTTTGTACCTATAAATCATCTGACCAATCGATTGGTCATGTCCAAGCCCCAACTATCAGACGACGTCATCCGGATACTTCAACGAATCAACCCTACCTTAAGTTCTATTTGGACCGTCTTCCGCCCAAATTCGCATTTCAGCAGTTGACCGAGCTTATCAAAGAGTCAACATTTGCATGAATGAGCCAGCGAGCCAGAGAAAGACGACGTGAGGGCAAGAGAAACCAAACAGGACATCATAAGGTAGTGTTGCTACTCTGAGCTCCCGGGTGACGTCATGAGAAGAGCGGGGCTCTGAACACACAAATCATTTGATCAATGGTTGGTCGGTAAGTTCCAAACCTCACCTATCATATGACGTCTTCCGGGTACTTCAACACACCAACCCTACCTTATGTTCTCCTTTTTGGACCGTCTTTCGCCCATAATCGCATTGCAGCAGTTGACCGAGGTTATTAAAGAGTTGACATTCACATGAATGGGCTAATGAGGCCAAGAAAGCACTCCGGGAGCCTAAGAGAAACCAAACAGCACATCATAAGTAAGGGTTCTATTCTGAGTTCCCGGGTGAGGTCATGAGGGTGGAGCTCCGTAATCCACATAGTATGTGTCCAATGATTGGTTGTACCCAGGCCACGCCTATGAGATGACTATAAGGCATCTGACCAATGATTGGTCATGTCCAAGCCCCACCTATGAAACGACATCATCCGGCTACTTCAATAGAGCAATCCACCTTATGTTCTCCTATTTGTACCGTTTTCCGCCGAGAGTCGCATTTCAGCAGTTGACTGAGCTTATCAAAGAGTCAACATTCACATGATTCAGCCAATAAGGCCACAGTAAGCGGAAGAGAAACCAAACAGCACATCATAAGGTAGGGTTCCTTCTCTGAGCTCCCGGATGATGTCATGAGAAGGGCGGGGCTCTGAACCCACAAATTTTCTGATCATTGATTGGTCGGTCAATCCCAGACCCCACGCATTAGATGACGTCACCCGACAACTTCAACGCAGCAACCCTATCTTATGTTCTGATTTGACCGTCTTCCGCTCAGAGTAACATTTCAGCAGGATAAAGCCACCGTCATTTCACATAATCCAGCGAGGCTAACTGAACAAGGCCACCGTGACCGGAAGAGGAACCAAGCAGCACAACATAAGATAGGGTTGCTACTCTGAGTTGCCCGAGTGACGTCATGAGAAGGGCGGGGTATTGTATATACAAACAATCTGATCAATGATTGGTCGGTCATGCCCAAGAGCCACCTATCATGTGACGTCAACCTTATGTTCTGTTTGGAGCGTCTTCTGCTCAGTGTCGCATTTATTATTATTATTATTGTTATTATTATTACCATATTGAGGCCAGCGAGGCCAAGAAAAGCCTCCGTGAGGGGAAGAGAAATCAAAAAGCACAATATAAAGTAGGGTTGCTACTCTGAGTTGCCCGAGTAACGTCATGAGAAAGGGCGGGAATATTGTACCTGTAAGGAATCTAACCAATGATTGATTATGTCCAAGCCACGCCTAAGAAACGACGTCATCCGGCTACTTCAATAGAGCAAGCCACCTTATGCTCTCCTATTTGTACCGTCTTCCGCCCAGAGTCGCATTTCACCAGTTGACCGAACTTATCAAAGAGTCAACATTCACATGATTAAGCCAATGAGGCCAGTCAAGGCCACCGTGAGCGGAAAAGAAACCAAACATGACATCATAAGGTAGGGTTGCTACTCTAAGCTCCCGGGTGACATGATCAGAAGAGTTGGGCTTTGAACACATAAATTATCTGATCAATGATTGGTCGGTAAGTTCCAAACCCCACCTATCAGATGACGTCATCCGAATACTTCAACACACTAACCCTACCTTTTGTTCTCCATTTTTGACCGTTTAAGCCCATAGTCGCATTCCAGTAGTTGACCGAGCTTATTAAAGAGTCGACATTCACATGTATGAGCTAACCAACGAGGCCAAGAAAGGCCACCGTGAGCGGAAGAGAAAGCAAACAGCACATCATAAGGTATGGTTGCTTCTCTGAGCTCCCGGATGATGTCATGAGAATGGCGAGGCTCTGAACCCAGAAATTATCTGATCAATGATTGGTCGGTCAATCACAAACCCCACCTATCAGATGACGTCAACCAGGTACTTCAACGCAGCAACCCTATCTTATGTTCTCCTGTTTGGACCGTCCTCGGTTCAGAGTCGCATTTCAGCAGGATAAAGCCGCCGTCATTTCACATAATCCAGCGAGGCTAACTAAAGAAGGCCACCGTGACCGGAAGAGGAACCAAACAGCACAACATAAGGTAGGGTTGCTGCTCTGAGTTGCCCGAGTGTCGTCATGAGAAGGGCGGGGTATTGTATATACAAACAATCTGATCAATGATTGGTCGGTCATGCCCAAGAGCCACCTATCATGTGACGTCAACCTTATGTTCTGTTTGGAGCGTCTTCTGCTCAGCTATTGTTATTATTGTTATTATTGTTATCATTATTGTTATTATAATAATAACAATAATAACAATAATAACATTGTTGTTATTATTGTTATTATTGTTATTATTATTGTTATTATAATAATAACAATAATAACAATAATAACAATAGCTGAGCAGAAGACGCTCCAAACAGAACATAAGGTTGACGTCACATGATAGGTGCCTCTTGGGCATGACCGACCAATCATTGATCAGATTGTTTGTATATACAATACCCCGCCCTTCTCATGACGTCACTCGGGCAACTCAGAGTAGCAACTCTACCTTATGTTGTGCTGTTTGGTTCCTCTTCCGGTTTCAGAAGTGGTAGAGGATGTGTGGATCAGGTGTTTGCTTTGAAGAATGTATGTGAGAAATACTTAGAAAAGCAAATGGATTTGTATGTAGCATTTATGGATCTGGAGAAGGCATATGATAGAGTTGATAGAGATGCTCTGTGGAAGGTATTAAGAATATATGGTGTGGGAGGAAAGTTGTTAGAAGCAGTGAAAAGTTTTTATCGAGGATGTAAGGCATGTGTACGTGTAGGAAGAGAGGAAAGTGATTGGTTCTCAGTGAATGTAGGTTTGCGGCAGGGGTGTGTGATGTCTCCATGGTTGTTTAATTTGTTTATGGATGGGGTTGTTAGGGAGGTAAATGCAAGAGTTTTGGAAAGAGGGGCAAGTATGAAGTCTGTTGGGGATGAGAGAGCTTGGGAAGTGAGTCAGTTGTTGTTCGCTGATGATACAGCGCTGGTGGCTGATTCATGTGAGAAACTGCAGAAGCTGGTGACTGAGTTTGGTAAAGTGTGTGGAAGAAGAAAGTTAAGAGTAAATGTAAATAAGAGCAAGGTTATTAGGTACAGTAGGGTTGAGGGTCAAGTCAATTGGGAGGTGAGTTTGAATGGAGAAAAACTGGAGGAAGTGAAGTGTTTTAGATATCTGGGAGTTGATCTGGCAGCGGATGGAACCATGGAAGCGGAAGTGGATCATAGGGTGGGGGAGGGGGCGAAAATTCTGGGGGCCTTGAAGAATGTGTGGAAGTCGAAAACATTATCTCGGAAAGCAAAAATGGGTATGTTTGAAGGAACAGTGGTTCCAACAATGTTGTATGGTTGCGAGTCGTGGGCTATGGATAGAGTTGTGCGCAGGAGGATGGATGTGCTGGAAATGAGATGTTTGAGGACAATGTGTGGTGTGAGGTGGTTTGATCGAGTGAGTAACGTAAGGGTAAGAGAGATGTGTGGAAATAAAAGAGCGTGGTTGAGAGAGCAGAAGAGGGTGTTTTGAAGTGGTTTGGGCACATGGAGAGAATGAGTGAGGAAAGATTGACCAAGAGGATATATGTGTCGGAGGTGGAGGGAACAAGGAGAAGAGGGAGACCAAATTGGAGGTGGAAAGATGGAGTGAAAAAGATTTTGTGTGATCGGGGCCTGAACATGCAGGAGGGTGAAAGGAGGGCAAGGAATAGAGTGAATTGGAGCGATGTGGTGTACCGGGGTTGACGTGCTGTCAGTGGATTGAACCAAGGCATGTGAAGCGTCTGGGATAAGTCATGGAAAGCTGTGTAGGTATGTATATTTGCGTGTGTGGACGTATGTATATACATGTGTATGGGGGGGGTTGGGCCATTTCTTTCGTCTGTTTCCTTGCGCTACCTCGCAAACGCGGGAGACAGCGACAAAGTATAATACAAAAAATTAAAATAATAATTGTTATCATTATTATTTTGATTATTATTATTATTATTATTATTATTATTATTATTGTTATTGGACATCCATTCTGTGGATTACAGAGCTCCACCCTCATGACGTCACTCGGGAACTCACAGTAGCAACCCTAACTTATGATGTCCTGTTTGGTTTCTCTTCTGCTCACGGTGGCCTTACTTCGCTTCACTGCCTCAATCTTGTGAATGTTGACTCTTTGATAAGCTCGGTTAACTACTGAAATGCGACTCTGGGCGGAAGATGGTCCAAACAGGAGAACATAATTAGGGTTGCTGCAATGAAATAGTCGGCTGAAGTCATCTAATAGGTGGGTTTTGGGATTGACCGACCAATCATTGATCAGATAATTTGTGAGTCCAGCGTCCCGCCCTTCTAATGACATCAACTCCCGCGGGAGCTCAGAGTAGCAACCTTACCTTATGATGTGCTGTTTGGTTTCTCTTCGGCTCACGGTGGCCATTTCTTGGCCTCGTAGGCTCATTCATGTGAATGTTGTTGACTCACTCTTTAATAAGCTCGGTCAACAGCTGAAATGCGACTCTGGGCGGAAGACGGTACAAATAGAACATAAGGTGGGTTGTTCTATTGGAGTAGCCGAATGACGTCGTTTCATAAGTGGGGCTTGGACATGACCAATCATTGGTCAGATGCCTTATAGGTACAAAATCCCGCCCTTCTCATGACGTCACTCGGGCAACTCAGAGTAGCAACCCTACTTTATATTGTGCTGTTTGATTTCTCTTCCGCTCACGGAGGCCTTTCTTGGCCTCGCTGGCTAGAAGACTCCTTATGGTAATAATAATAACAATAATAATAATAATAAAGCTCGGGCAAATGCTGAAATGCGACACTGAGCAGATGACGCTCCAAACTGAACATAAGGATGACGTCATATGATAGGTGGCTCTTGGGATTGACCGACCAATCATTGATCAGATTGTTGTATATGCAATACCCCGCCCCTTTCATGACGTCACTCGGGCAACTCAGAGTAGCAACCCTACCTTATGTTGTGCTGTTTGGTTCCTCTTCCGGTCATGGTGGCCTTGTTTCGTTAGCCTCGCTTGATTATGTGAAATGACGGCGCCTTTATCCTACTGAAATACGATTCTTAGCGGAAGACGGTCCAAACAGGTGAACATAAGATAGGGTTTGCTCGTTGAAGTTGTCGGCTGACGTCATCTGATAGGTGGGGTTTGTGATTGACCGACCAATCATTGATCAGATAATTTGTGGGTTCAGAGCCCCGCCCTTCTCATGACATCATCCGGGAGCTCAGAGAAGCAACCCTACCTTATGATGTGCTGTTTGGTATTTCTTCCGCTCACGGTGGCATTTCTTGGCCTCGTTGGCTCATACATGTGAATGTCGACTCTTTAATAAGCTCGGTCAACTACTGCAATGCGACTATGGCGGAAGACGGTCAAAAAAGGAGAACATAAGGTACGTTTGGTGAGTTGAAATATTCAGATGACATCATCTGATAGGTGGGGTTTGGAACATACCGACCAACCATTGATCAGATAATTTGTATGTTCAGAGCCTCGCTCTTCTCATGACGTCACCCGGGAGCTCAGAGTAGCAACCCTACCTTATGATGTCCTTTTTGGTTTCTCTTCCCCTCACGTCGTCTTTCTTTGCCTCGCTAGCTCATTCATGCAAAATGTTGACTCTCTTTAATAAGCTCGGTCAACTGCTGAAATGCGAATTTGGGCGGAGACGGTCCAAACAGGAGAACATAAGGTATGGTTCCTGCGTTGAAGTATCCGGATGACGTCGTCTGATAGGTGGGGCTTGGACATGACCAATCGATTGGTCACATGGTTTATAGGTACAAAATCCCGCCCTTCTCATGACGTCACTCGGGCAACTCAAAGTAGCAACCGTACCTTATGTTGTGCTATTTGATTTCTCTTCCGCTCACGGTGGCCTTGTCTAGCTTCGCTAGTTTATATAATATGACGGCGGCTTTATCCTACTAAAATGCGACTCTGAGCGGAAGATGGTCGAAACAGAATATAAGATCCCTAGGGTTGCTGCGTTTAAGTTCCCACCTGACGTCATCTGATAGGCGTGGCCTAGGTATAACCAATCATTGGACACATACTATGTGGATTACAGAGCTCCACCCTCATCACGCCATCCGGGAACTTAGAGTATCTACGCTACCTTATGATGTGCTGTTTGGTTTCTCTTCCGCTCACGGTGGCCTTACGTGGCCTCACTGGTTCAATCATGTGAATGTTGACTCTTTGATAAGCTCGGTCAACTACTGAAATGCGACTCTGGGCGGAAGATGGTCCTAACAGGAGAACATAATTAGGGTTGCTGCAATGAAATAGTCGGCTGACCTCATATGATAGGTGGGGTTTGGGATTGACCGAACAATCGTTGATCAGATAATTTGTGTGTTCAGCGATCAGCCCTTATCATGACATGACCCGGAAGCTCAGAGTAGCAACCCTACCTTATGATGTGCTGTTTGGTTTCTCTTCCGCTCACGGCGGCCTTTTCTTGGCCTCGTTGGCTCATTCATGTGAATGTCGACTCACTCTTTATTTAATAATCCCGGTCAACTGCTGAAATGTGACACTGGGTGAAAGACGGTACAAATAGGAGAACATAAGGTGGGTTGCTCTATTGAAGTAGCCGGATGACGTCGTTTCATAGGTGGGGCTTGGACATGACCAATCATTGGCTAGATGCCTAATAGATACAAAATCCAGCCCTTCTCATGACGTCACTCGGGCAAATCAGAGTAGCAACTCTACTTTATATTGTGCTGTTTGATTTCTCTTCCGCTCATGGAGGACTTTCTTGGCCTCGCTGGCTAAAAGACTGTTTATGGTAATAATAATAACAATAATAATAATAATAAAGCTCGGGCAAATGCTGAAATGCGACACTGAGCAGAAGACGCTCCAAACAGTACATCAGGTTGACTTCATATGATAGGTGGCTCTTGGGCATGACCGACCAATCATTGATCAGATTGTTTGTATATACAATACCCCGCCCTTCTCATGACGTCACTCGGGCAACTCAGAGTAGCAACCCTACCTTATGTTGTGCTGTTTGGTTCTTCTTCCGGTCATGGTGGCCTTGTTTAGTTAGCCTCGCAGGATTATGTGAAATGACGGTGGCTTTATCCTGCTGATATGCGACTCTGAGCGGAAGACGGTCCAAACGGGAGAACATAAGATAGGGTTGCTGCATTGAAGTTGTCGGCTGACGTCATCTGATAGGTGGGGTTTGGGATTGACCGACCAAGCATTGATCTGATAATTTGTGGGTTCAGAGCCCCGCCCTTCTCATGACATCATCCGGGAGCTCAGAGAAGCAACCCTACCTTATGATGTCCTGTTTGGTTTCTCTTCCGCTCACGGTGGCCTTTCTTGGCCTCGTTGGCTCGCTCATACATGTGAATGTCGACTCTTTAATAATCTCGTTTAACTACTGCAATGCGACTATGGGCGGAAGACGGTCCAAATAGGAGAACATGAGGTAGGGTTGCTGCGTTGAAGTAACCGGATGACGTCATCTATTAGATGGGTATTGGAATTGACCGACCAATCATTGATCAGATAATTGGCGTGTTCCGAACCCCGCCTTTCTCATGACGTCACCCGGGTACCTCAGAGTAGCAACCCTACCTTATGTTGTGCTGTTTGATTCCTCTTCCGCTCACGGTAGCCTTGTTTGGCCTCGCTCGATTACGTGAAATGACGTCGTTTCATAGGTGGTGCTTGGACATGACCAATGATTGGTTAGATGCCTTATAGGTACAAAATGCCGCCCTTTTCATGAGATCACTCGGGCAACTCAGAGTCCAAGCCCAACCTATGAAACGATGTCATCCGGCTACTTCAATAGAGCAACCCACCTTATGTTCTCCTATTTGTACCGTCTTCCGCCTAGAGTCGAACTTCAGCAGTTGACCGAGCTTATTAAAGAGTGCGTCAACATTCACATGAATGAGCCAACGAGGCCAAGAAAAGGCCACCGTGAGCGGAAGAGAAACCAAACAGCACATCATAAGGTAGGGTTGCTACTCTCAGCTCCCGGGCGATGTCATGAGAAGGGCGGGGCGCTGAACACACAAATCATCTGATCAATGATTGGTCGGTAAATCCCAAACCCCACCTATCAGATGACGTCAGCCGACTACTTCATTGCAGAAACCCTAATTATGTTCTCCAGTTTGGACCGTCTTCCGCCCAGAGTCGCATTTCAGTAGTTGACCGAGCTTATCAAAGAGTAAACATTCACATGATTGAGCCAGTGAGGGCAAGTAAGGCCACCGTGAGCGGAAGAGAAACCAAAAAGGACATCATAAGGTAGCGTTGATACTCTGAGTTCCCGGGTGACGTCATGAGGGTGGAGCTCTGTAATCCACATAGTATGTGTCCAATGATTGGTTATACCCAGGTCTCGCATATCAGATGACGTCAGCCGTGTACTTCAACGCAGCAACCCTATCTTATGTTCTCCTGTTTGGACCGTCTTCCGCTCAGAGTCGCATTTCAGCAGGATAAAGCCGCCGTCATTTCACATTATCCAGCGAGGCCAAACAAGGCTACCGTGAGCGGAAGAGGAATCAAACAGCACAACATAAGGTAGGATTGCTTCTCTGAGGTACCCAGGTGATGTCATGAGAAAGGCGGGGTTCGAAACCCATAAATTATCTGATGAATGATTGGTCGGTCAATTCCAATACCCACCTATCAGACGACGTCATCCGGCTACTTCAACGAAGCAACCCTACCTTATGTTTTCCTATTTGGACCGTCTACCGCCCAGATCCGCATTTCAGCAGTTGACCGAGCTTATTAAAGAGTCAACATTCACATGAATGAGCCAGCGAGGCCAAGAAAGGCGACGTAAGGGGGAGAGAAACCAAACAGGACATTATAAGGTAGGGTTGCTACTCTGAGCTCAGAGGTGACCGTAATGAGAAGAGCTGGGCTTTGAACACATAAATTGTCTGATCAATGATTGGTCGGTAAGTTACAAACCCCACCTATCAGAATGCTTCAACACACCAACCCTACCTTATGTTCGTCTTTTTTGAACGTCTTCCGCCCATAGTTTCATTGCAGTAGTTGACCGAGCTTATTAAAGAGTCGACATTTACATGGATGAGCGAGCCAACGAGTCCAAGAAAGGCCACCGTGAGCGGAAGAGAAACCAAACAGCACATCATAAGGTAGGGTTGCTTCTCTGAGCTCCTGGATGATGTCATGAAAAGGGCGGGGCTCTGAACCCACAAATTATCTGATCAATGATTGGTCGGTCAATCCCAAACCCTACCTATCAGATTACGTCAGCCGACTACTTCAATGCAGCAACCCTAAATATGTTTGGGCCGTCTTCCGCCTAGAGTCGCATTTCATTAGTTGACCGAGCTTCTCAAAGAGTCAACATTCACAGGAATGAGCCAGTGAGGCCAAGTAAGGCCACCGTGAGCGGAAGAGAAACCAAACACGACATCATAAGGTATGGTTGCTATTCTGAGCTCCCGGGTGACGTAATGAGAAGAGCTGGGCTTTGAACACATAAATTATCTGATCAATGATTGGTCGTTAAGTTCCAAACCCCTCCTATCATATGACGTTATCCGAATACGTCAACACACCAACCCTACCTTATGTTCTCCTTTTTTGACCGTCTTCCACCAATAGTCGCATTTGCAGTAGTTGACCGAGCTTATTAAAGAGTCGACATTCACATGTATGAGCGAGCCAACGAGGCCAAGAAAGGCCACCGTGAACGGAAGAAAAAGCAAACAGCACATCATAAGGTAGGGTTGCTTCTCTGAGCTCCCACATGATGTCATGAGAAGGGCGGGGCTCTGAACCCACAAATTATCTGATCAATGATTGGTCGGTCAATCCCAAACCCCACCTATCAGACGACGTCAGCCGACAAGTTCAACGCAGCAACCCTATCTTACGTTCTCCTGTTTGGACCGTCTTCAGCTAAGAGTCGCATTTCAGCAGGATAAAGCCCCCGTCATTTCACATAATCCAGCGAGGCTAACTAAGCAAGGCCACCGTGACCGGAAGAGGAACCAAACAGCACAACATAAGGTAGGGTTGCTACTCTGAGTTGCCCGAGTGACGTCATGAGAAGGGCGGGGTATTGTATATACAAACAATCTGATCAATGATTGGTCGGTCATGCACAAGAATCACCAATCATATGACGTCATCCGGATACTTCAAAGCTCCAACCCGACCTTGTGATCTGTTTGGAGCGTCTTCTGCTCAGTTTCGCATTTCAGCATTTGCCGGAGCTTTTATTATTATTATCATTGGTATTATTATTACCACAAGGAGTCTTCTAGCTAGCGAGGACAAGAAAGGCCTCCGTGAGCGGAAGAGAAATCAAAGAGCACATTATAAAGTAGTGTTGCTACTCTGAGTTGCCCTAGTGACGTCATGAGAAGGGTGGGATTTTGTACCTATAAACCATCTGACCAACGATTGGTCATGTCCAAGCCCCACCTATGAAACGACGTGTTCCGGCTACTTCAATAGAGCAACCCACCTTATGTTCTCCTATGTGTACAGTCTTCCGCCCAGAGTCGCATTTCAGCAGTTGACCAAGTTTATTAAAGAGTAAGTCAACAATATTTACATGAATGAGCTAACGAGGCCAAGAAAAGGCCACCGTGAGCGGAAGAGAAACCAAAGTGGACATCATAAGTTATGGTTGCTACTCTGAGCTCCCGGATGATGTCATGAGAAGGGCGGGGCGCTGAACACACAAATTATCTGATCAATAAATGGTCGGTTAATCCCAAGCCCCACCTATCAGATGAGGTCAGCCGACTACTTCATTGCAGCAACCCTAATTATGTTCTCCTGTTTGGACAGTCTTCCGCCCAGAGTCGCATTTCAGTAGTTGACCGAGCTTATCAAAGAGTCGACATTCACATGATTGAGCCAGTGAGGCCAAGTAAGGCCACCGTGAGCAGAAGAGAAACCAAACAGGACATCATAAGGTAGGGTTGGTACTCTGAGCTCCAGGGGTGACGTCATGAGAAGAGCTGGGCTTTGAACACATAGATTGTCTGATCAATGATTGGTCGGTAAGTTACAAACCCCACCTATCAGAATGCTTCAACACACCAACCCTACCTTATGTTCGTCTTTTTTGAACGTCTTCCGCCCATAGTTTCATTGCAGTAGTTGACGAGCTTATTAAAGAGTCGACATTTACATGGATGAGCGAGCCAACGAGTCCAAGAAAGGCCACCGTGAGCGGAAGAGAAACCAAACAGCACATCATAAAGGTAGGGTTGCTTCTCTGAGCTCCTGGATGATGTCATGAAAAGGGCGGGGCTCTGAACCCACAAATTATCTGATCAATGATTGGTCGGTCAATCCCAAACCCTACCTATCAGATTACGTCAGCCGACTACTTCAATGCAGCAACCCTAAATATGTTTGGGCCGTCTTCCGCCTAGAGTCGCATTTCATTAGTTGACCGAGCTTCTCAAAGAGTCAACATTCACAGGAATGAGCCAGTGAGGCCAAGTAAGGCCACCGTGAGCGGAAGAGAAACCAAACACGACATCATAAGGTATGGTTGCTATTCTGAGCTCCCGGGTGACGTAATGAGAAGAGCTGGGCTTTGAACACATAAATTATCTGATCAATGATTGGTCGTTAAGTTCCAAACCCCTCCTATCATATGACGTTATCCGAATACGTCAACACACCAACCCTACCTTATGTTCTCCTTTTTTGACCGTCTTCCACCAATAGTCGCATTTGCAGTAGTTGACCGAGCTTATTAAAGAGTCGACATTCACATGTATGAGCGAGCCAACGAGGCCAAGAAAGGCCACCGTGAACGGAAGAAAAAGCAAACAGCACATCATAAGGTAGGGTTGCTTCTCTGAGCTCCCACATGATGTCATGAGAAGGGCGGGGCTCTGAACCCACAAATTATCTGATCAATGATTGGTCGGTCAATCCCAAACCCCACCTATCAGACGACGTCAGCCGACAAGTTCAACGCAGCAACCCTATCTTACGTTCTCCTGTTTGGACCGTCTTCAGCTAAGAGTCGCATTTCAGCAGGATAAAGCCCCCGTCATTTCACATTATCCAGCGAGGCTAACTAAGCAAGGCCACCGTGACCGGAAGAGGAACCAAACAGCACAACATAAGGTAGGGTTGCTACTCTGAGTTGCCCGAGTAACGTCATGAGAAGGGCGGGGTATTGTATATACAAACAATCTGATCAATGATTAGTCGGTCATGCACAAGAATTACCAATCACATGACGTCATCCGGATACTTCAAAGCTCCAACCCGACCTTGTGATCTGTTTGGAGCGTCTTCTGCTCAGTTTCGCATTTCAGCATTTGCCGGAGCTTTTATTATTATTATTATTGTTATTATTATTACCACAAGGAGTCTTCTAGCTAGCGAGGACAAGAAAGGCCTCCGTGAGCGAAAGAGAAATCAAAGAGCACATTATAAAGTAGTGTTGCTACTCTAAGTTGCCCTAGTGACGTCATGAGAAGGGTGGGATTTTGTACCTATAAACCATCTGACCAACGATTGGTCATGTCCAAGCCCCACCTATGAAACGACGTGTTCCGGCTACTTGAATAAAGCAACCCACCTTATGTTCTCCTATGTGTACAGTCTTCCGCCCAGAGTCGCATTTCAGCAGTTGACCAAGTTTATTAAAGAGTAAGTCAACAATATTTACATGAATGAGCCAACGAGGCCAAGAAAAGGCCACCTTGAGCGGAAGAGAAACCAAAGTGGACATCATAAGTTATGGTTGCTACTCTGACCTCCCGGATGATGTCATGAGAAGGGCGGGGCGCTGAACACACAAATTATCTGATCAATGAATGGTCGGTTAATCCCAAACCCCACCTATCAGATGAGGTCAGGCGACTACTTCATTCCAGCAACCCTAATTATGTTCTCCTGTTTGGACCGTCTTCCGCCTAGAGTCGCATTTCAGTAGTTGACCGAGCTTATCAAAGAGTCGACATTCACATGATTGAGCCAGTGAGGCCAAGTAAGGCCACCGTGAGCAGAAGAGAAACCAAACAGGACGTCATAAGGTAGGGTTGGTACTCTGAGCTCCAGGGTGACGTCATGAGAAGAGCTGGGCTTTGAACACATAGATTGTCTGATCAGTGATTGGTCAGTAAGTTCCAAACCCCACCTATCAAATGACGTTATCCGAATACGTCAACACACCAACCCTACCTCATGTTCTCCTTTTTGACAGTCTTCCACCAATAGTCGCATTGCAGTCGTTGACCGACCTTGTTAAAGAGTCGACATTCACATGTATGAGCGAGCCAACGAGGCCAAGAAAGGCAACCGTGAGCGGAAGAGAAACCAAACAGCACATCATAAGGTAGGGTTGCTTCTCTGAGCTCCCGGATGATGTCATGAGAAGGGCGGGGCTCTGAACCCACAAATTATCTGATCAATGATTGGTCGGTCAATCCCAAACCCCACCTATCAGATGACGTCAGCCGACAAGTTCAACGCAGCAACCCTATCTTATGTTCTCCTGTTTGGACCGTCTTTAGCTCAGAGTCGCATTTCAGCAGGATAAAGCCGCAGTCATTTCACATTATCCAGCGAGGCTAAACAAGGCCACCGTGACCGGAATAGGAACCAAACAGCACAACATAAGGTAGGGTTGCTACTCTGAGTTGCCCGAGTGACGTCTTGAGAAGGTCGAGGTATTGTATATACAAACAATATGCTCAATGATTGGTCGGTCATGCATAAGAATTACCAATCACATGACGTCATCCGGATACTTCAAAGCTCCAACCCGACCTTGTGATCTGTTTGGAGCGTCTTCTGCTCAGTTTCGCATTTCAGCATTTGCCGTGGTATTATTATTATTATTATTGTTATTATTATTACCATAAGGAGTCTTCTAGCCAACGAGGCCAAGAAAGGCCTCCGTGAGCGGAAGAGAAATCAAACAGCACAATATAAAGTCGGGTTGCTACTCTGAGTTGGCCGAGTGACGTCATGAGAAGGGCGGGATTTTGTACCTATAAGGCATCTGACCAATGATTGGTCATGTCCAGGCCCCACCTATGAAACGACGTCATCCGGCTACTTCAATAGAGCAACCCACCTTATGTTCTCCTATTTGTACAGTCTTCCGCCCAGAGTCGCATTTCAGCAGTTGACCGAGCTTATTAAAGAGTAAGTCAACAATATTAACATGAATGAGCCAACGAGGCCAAGAAAAGGCCACCTTGAGCGGAAGAGAAACCAAAGTGGACATCATAAGTTATGGTTGCTACTCTGAGCTCCCGGATGATGTCATGAGAAGGGTGGGGCGCTGAACACAAAAATTATCTGATCAATGATTGGTCGGTCAATCCCAAACCCCGCCTATCAGATGACGTCAGCCGACTACTTCATTGCAGCAACCTTAATTGTGTTCTCCTGTTTGGACCGTCTTCCGCCTGACGTCATCTGTTATGCGTGGCCTAGGTATAACCAATCATTGGACACATACTATGTTGGTTACAGAGCTCCAACCTCATGACGTCACCCGGGAACTCAGAGTAGCAACCCTACCTTATGTTGTGCTGTTTGATTCCTCTTCCGCTCACGGTAGCCTTGTTTGGCCTCGCTAGATTATGTAAAATGAAGGCGCCTTTATCCTGCTGAAATGCAACTCTTAGAGGAAGACGGTCTAAACAGGAGAACATAAGATAGGGTAGCTGCGTTGAAGTACCTGGCTGACGTCATCTGATAGGCGGGGCCTGGATATAACGAATCATTGGACACATACTTATGTGGATTACAGAGCTCCACCCTCATGACGTCACCCGGGAACTCAAAGTAGCAACCCTACCTTATGATGTCCTGTTTGGTTTCTCTTAGGCTCACGGTGGCCTTTCTTGGCCTCACTGGTCCATTCATATGAATGTCGACTCTTTAATAAGCTCGTCAACTGCTGAAATGCGTCTCTGGGCGGAAGACGGTGAAAATAGGAGAACATAAGGTAGGATTGCTGCGTTGAAGTATCCGGATGACGTCGTCTGATAGGTGGGGCTTGGACATGACCAATCGATTGGTCAGGTAGTTTATACGTACAAAATGCCGCACTTCTCATGGAGTCACTCGGGCAACTCAAAATGGCAAATGTACCTTATATTGTGCTGTTTCATTCCTCTTCCGCTTACTTTGGCTTTGTTTAGCCTCGCTTGATTATGTAAAATGACGGCGGCTTTATCCTGCTGAAATGCGACTCTGAGCGGAAGATGGTTGAAACAGAACATAAGATCAGTAGGCGTGCTGCGTTTAAGTACCCGGCTGACGTCATCTGATAGGCGTGGCCTGGGTATAACCAATCACTGGACTCATACTATGTGGATTACAGAGCTCCACCCTTATGACGTCACACGGGAACTCAGAGTAGCAACCCTACCTTATGATGTCCTATTTGGCTTCTCTTCCGCTCACGGTGGCCTTACTTGGCCTCACTGGCTCAATCATGTGAAATGTTGACTCTTTGATACGCTCGGTGAACTACTGAAATGCGACTCTGGGCGGATGACGGTCCAAACAGAAGAACATAATTAGGGTTTCTGCAGTGAAGTAGTCGGCTGACGTCATCTGATAGGTGGAGTTTGGGATTGACGGACCAATGATTGATCAGATAATTTGTGTGTTCAGCGCCCCGCCCTTCTCATGACATCACACGGGAGCTCAGAGTAGCAACCCTACCTTATGATGTGCTGTTTCTTTTCTCTTCCGCTAACGGTGGCCTTTCTTGGCCTCGTTGGCTCGCTCATACATGTGAATGTCGACTCTTTAATAAGCTCGGTCAACTGCTGCAATGAGACTATGGGCGGAAGACGGTCAGAAAAGGAGAACATAAGGTAGGCTTGGTGTGTTGTAGTATTCCGATGACATCATGTGATAGGTGGGGTTTGAAACTTACCGACCAATCATTGATCAGATAATTTATGTGTCAAAGCCCAGCTCTTCTCATGACGTCACATTGGAGCTCAGAGTAGCAACGCCACCTTATAATGTCCTGTTTGGTTTCTCTCCCCCTTACATCGCCTTTCTTGGCCTCGCTAGCTCATTCATGTGAATGTTGACTCTTTAATAAGCTCGGTCAACTGCTGAAATGCGACTCTGGGCGGAAGACGGTCCAAATAGGAGAATATAAGGTGGGGTCGCTGCTTTGAAGCAGCTGGATGACGTCATCTGATAGTTGGGGATTGGAATCGACCGACCAAACATTGATCAGATAATTTATGGGTTCCGAACCCCGCCTTTCTCATGACGTCCCCCTGGTACCTCAGAGTAGCAACCCTACCTTATGTTGTGCTGTTTGATTCCTCTTCCGCTCTCGGTAGCCTTGTTTGGCCTCGCTGGAGTGTGTGAAATAAAGGCGCCTTTATCCTGCTTAAATGCAACTCTTAGCGGAAGACGGTTGAAGTACCTGGCTGACGTCATCTGATAGGCGTGGACTGGGTATAACCAATCATTGGACACATACTATGTGGATTACAGAGCTCCAGGCTTATGACGTCACACGGGAACTCAGAGTAGCAACCCTACCTTATGATGTCCTGTTTGGTTTCTCTTACACTCACGGTGGCCTTACTTGGCCTCACTGGCTCAATCATGTGAATATGTTAACTCTTTGATAAGCTGGGTCAACTACTGAAATGCGACTCTGGGCGGAAGACGGTCCAAACAGGAGAACATAATTAGGGTTTCTGCAATGAAGTAGTCGGCTGACTTCATCTGATAGGTGGGGTTTAGGATTCACCGACCAATCATTGATCAGATAATTTGTGTGTTCAGCGCCCCGCCCTTCTCATGACATCACCCGGGAGCTCAGAGTAGCAACCGTACCTTTCTTGGCCTCGTTGGCTCATTAATGTGAATGTTGACGCACTCTTTAATACGCTCGGTCAACTGCTGAAATGCGACTCTGGGCGGAAGACGGTACAAATAGGAGAACATAAGATGAGTTGCTCTATTGAGGTAGCCGGATGACATCATTTCATAGGTGGGGCTTAGACATGACCAATCATTGGTCAGATGCCGTATAGGTACAAAATCCCGCCCTTCTCATTACGTCACTTGGGCAACTCAGAGTAGCAACCCTACTTTATACTGTGCTGTTTGATTTCTGTTCCGCTCACGGAGGACTTTCTTGTCCTCGCTGGCTAGGAGACTTCCTATGGTAATGATAATAACAATAATAATAATAATAAAGCTCGGGCAAATGCTGAAATGCGACACCACCCCTACCTTATGTTCTTTTTGGACCGTCTTCCGCACATAGTCGCATTGCAGCAGTTGAGCGGGCTTATTAAAGAGTCGACATTCACATGAATGAGCCAAAGAGGCCACGAAAGGCCACCGTGAGCGGAAGAGGAATCAAACAGCACAACATACGGTAGGGTTGCTACTCTGAGTTGCCCAAGTGACGCCATGTGAAGGGCGGGATCTTGTACCTCTAAACCATCTGACCAATAATCGATTGGTCATGTCCAAGCACCATCTATCAGACGAGGTCATCCGGCTACTTCAGTGAATCAACTCTACCTTATGTTCTCCTATGTGGACCGTTTTCCGCTCAGAGTCGCATTTCAGCAGTTGACCGAGATTATTAAAGAGTCAACATTCATATGAATGAGCCAGCGAGGCCAAGAAAGGACACCGTGAGCGGAAGAGAAACCAAACAGCACATCATAAGGTAGGGTTGCTACTCTGAGCTCCCTGGTGACGTCATGAGGGTGGAGCTCTCTAATCCACATAGTATCTCTCCAATGATTCGTTATACCCAGGCCCCACCTATCAGATGACGTCAGCCAGGTACTTCAACGCAGCAACCCTATCTTATGTTCTTCTCTTTAGACCATCTTCCGCTCAGAGTCGCATTTCAGCAGGATAAAGCCGCCGTTATTTCACATAATCCAGCGAGGCTAACTAAACAAGGCCACCGTGACCGGAAGAGGAACCAAATAGCACAACATAAGGTAGGGTTGCTACTCTGAGTTGCCAGAGTGACGTCATGAGAAATGCGGGGTATTGTATATACAAACAATCTGATCAATGATTGGTCGGTCATGCCCAAGAGCCACCTATCATGTGACGTCATCCTTATGTTCTGTTTGGAGCGTCTTCTGCTCAGTGTCGCATTTATTACTATTATTATTGTTATTATTATTACCATAAGGAGTCTTCTAGCCAGCGAGGCCAAGAAAGGCCTCCGTGACCGGAAGACAAATCAAACAGCACAATATAAAGTAGGGTTGCTACTCTGAGTTGCCCGAGTGAGGTCATGAGAAGGGCGGGATTTTGTACGTATAAGGCATCTGATCAATGATTGGTCATGTCCAAGACCCACCTATGAAACGACGTCATCCGGCTACTTCAATAGAGAAAGCCACTTTATGCTCTCCTATTTGTACCGTCTTCCGCCCAGAGTCGAATTTCAGCAGTTGACCGAGCTTATCAAAGAGTCAACATTCACATGATTGAGCCAATGAGGACAATCAAGGCAACCGTGAGCGGAAGAGAACCCTAACAGGACATCATAAGGTAGGCTTGCTACTCTCAGTTCCCGGGTGACGTTATGAGGGTGGAGCTCTGTAATCCACATAGTATGTGTACAATGATCGGTTATACCCAGGCCCCGCCTATCAGATGACGTCAGCCAGGTACTTCAACGCAGCAACCCTATCTTATGTTCTCCTGATTAGACCTCTTTCGCTCAGAGTCGCATATCAGCAGGATAAAGGCGCCTTCATTTCACAAAATCCAGCGAGGCCAAACAAGGCTACCGTGAGCGGAAGAGGAATCAAACAGCACAAAATGAGGTAGGGTCGCTACTCTGAGCTACCAGGGTGAAGTCATGAGAAAAGCGGGGTTCGGAACCCAAAAATTATCTGATCAATGATTGGTCGGTCAATCCCAACCTATCAGATGACGTCAGCCGACAACTTCAACGCAGCAACCCTTTCTTATGTTCTCCTATTTGGACCGTCTTCCGCCGAGAGTCGCATTTCAGCAGTTGACCGAGCTTATTAAAGAGTCAACATTCACATGAATGAGCCAGCGAGGCAAAGAAATGCGACGTAAGGGGGAGAGAAACCAAACAAGACATCATAAGGTAGGGTTGATACTCTGAACTCCCAGGTGACGTCATGAGATAGCTGGGCTTTGAACACATAAATTATCTGATCAATGATTGGTTGGTAAGTTCCAAACCCCACCTATCAGATGACGTCATCCGGATACTTCAAAACACCAACCCTACCTTATGTTCTTTTTTTACCGTCTTCCGCCCATAGTCGCATTGCAGTAGTTGACCGAGCTTATTAAAGAGTCGACATTCACATGTATGAGCGAGACAACGAGGCCAGGAAAGGCCACCGTGAGCGGAAGAGAAACCAAACAGCACATCATAAGGTAGGGTTGCTTCTCTGAGCTCCCGGATGATGTCATGAGAAGGGCGGGGCTCTGAACCCACAAATTATCTAATCAATGATTGGTCGGTGAATCCTAAGCCCCACCTATCAGATGACGTCAGCCGACAACTTCAACGCAGCAACAATATCTTATGTTCTCCTGTTTGGACCGTCTTCCGATCAGAGTTGCATTTCAGCAGGATAAACCCGCCGTCATTTCACATAATCCAGCGATGCTAACTAAACAAGGCCACCGTGACCGGAAGAGGAACCAAACAGCACAACATAAGGTAGGGTTGCTACTCTGAGTTGCCCGAGTGACGTCATGAGAAGGGCGGGGTATTGTATATACAAACAATCTGATCAATGATTGGTCGGTCATGCCCAAGAGCCACCTATTATGTGACGTAATCCTTATGTTCATTTTGGAGCGTCTTCTGCTCAGTGTCGCATTTCAGCATTTGCCCGAGGTTTATCATTATCATTATTGTTATCATTTTTACCATAAGTAGTCTTCTAGCCAGTGAGGCCAAGAAAGGCCTCCGTGAGCGGAGGAGAAATCAAAGAGCACAATATAAGTAGGGTTGCTACTCTGAGTTGCCCGAGTGACGTAATGAGAAGGGCGGGATTTTGTACCTATAAGGCATCTGACCAATGATTGGTCATGTCCAAGCTCCACCTATCAGACGACGTCATCCGGCTACTTCAACGCAGCAACCCTACCTTATGTTCTCCAATTTGGACCGTCTTCCGCGCAAACTCGCATTTCAGCAGTGACCGAGCTTGCTAAAGAGTCAACATTTTCACGAATGAGCCAGCGAGGCAAAGAAAGACAACGTGACCGGAAGAGGAACCAAACAGCACATCATAAGGTAGGGTTGCTACTCTGAGTTCCCGGGTGACGTCATGAGGGTGGAGCTCTTTAATCAACATAGTATGTGTCCAATGATTGGTTATACCAAGGCCCCGCCTATCAGATGACGTCAGCCAGGTACTTCAACGCTGCATCCCTATCTTATGTTCTCCTGATTAGACCGTCTTCCGCTCAGAGTCGCATTTCAGCAGGATAAAGGCCCCTTCATTTCACATAATCCAGCGAGGCCAAAAAAGGCTACCGTGAGCGGAAGAGGAATCAAACAGCACAACATAAGGTAGGGTTGCTACTCTGAGGTACCCGGGTGACGTCATGAGAAAGGTGGGGTTAGGAACCCATAAATTATCTGATCAATGATTGGTCGGTCAATTCCAATCCCCACCTATCAGATGACGTCATCCGGCTACTTCAACGCAGCAACCCTAATTATGTTCTCCTGTTTGGACCGTCTTCCGCCCAGAGTCGCATTTCAGTAGTTGACCGAGCTTATCAAAGAGTCAACATTCACATGATTGAGCCAGAGAGGTCAAGTAAGGCGACCGTGAGCGGAAGAGAAACCAAACAGGACATGATAAGGTAGGGTTCCTCCTCAGAGTTCTCGGTTGACGTCATGAGAAGAGCTGGGCTTTGAACACATAAATTGTCTGATCAGTTATTGGTCCGCAAGTTCCAAACCCCACCTACCAGATGACGTCATCCGAATACTTCAACACACCAACCCTACCTGTTTGGACCGTCTTCCGCCCATAGTCGCATTGCAGTAGTTGACCGAGCTTATTAAAGAGTCGACATTCACATGTATGAGCGAGCCAACGAGGCCAAGGAAGACCACCGTGAGCGGAAGAGAAACCAAACAGCACATCATAAGGTAGGGTTGCTTCTCTGAGCTCCCAGATGATGTCATGAGAAGGGCGGGGCTCTGAACCCACAAATTATCTGATCAATGATAGGTCGGTCAATCCCAAACCCCACCTATCAGATGACGTCACCCGACAACTTCAACGCAGCAACTCTATTTAATGTTCTCCTGTTTGGACCGTCTTCCGCTCAGAGTCGCATTTCAGCAGGATTAAGCCGCCGTCATTTCACATAATTCAGCGAGGCTAACTAAACAAGGCCACCGTGACCGGAAGAGGAACCAAACAGCACAACATAAGGTAGGGTTGCTATTCTGAGTTGCCCAAGTGACGTCAGGAAAAGGGCGAGGTATTGTATATACAAACAATCTGATCAATGATTGGTCGGTCATGCCCAAGAGCCACCTATCATGTGACGTCATCCCTATGTTCTGTTTGGAGCGTCATCTGCTCAGTGTCGCATTTCAGCATTTGCCCGAGCTTTATTATTATTATTATTGTTATTATTATTACCATAAGGAGTCTTCTAGCCAGCGAGGCCAAGAAAGGCCTCCGTGAGCGGAAGAGAAATCAAACAGCACAATATAAAGTAGGGTTGCTACTCTGAGATGCCCGAGTGACGTCATGAGAAGGGCGGGATTTTGTACCTATAAGGCATCTGACCAATGATTGGTCATGTCCAAGCCCCACCTATGAAACGACGTCATCCGGCGACTTCAATAGAGCAACCCACCTTATGTTCTCGTATTTGTACCGTCTTCCGCCCAGAGTCGCATTTCAGCAGTTGACCGAGCTTATTAAAGAGTGAGTCAACATTCACATGAATGGGCCAACGAAGCCAAGGAAAGGCCACCGTGAGCGGAAGAGAAACCAAAGAAGACATCATAAGGTAGGGTTGCTACTCTGAGTTCCCGGGTGATGTCAAGAGAAGGGAGGGGCGCTGAACACACAAATCACCTGATCAATGATTGGTCGGTCATCCCAAACCCCACCTATCAGATGACGTCAGCCGACTACTTCATTTGTAGCAACCCTAATTATGTTCACCTATTTGGACTGTCTTCCGCCTAGAATCGCATTTCAGTAGTTGACCGAGCTTATCAAAGAGTCAACATTCGCATGATTGAGCCAGTGAGGCCAAGTAAATCCACCCTAAGCGGAAGAGAAACCAAACAGGACATCATAAGGTATCGTTGCTACTCTGAGTTCCCGGGTGACGTCATGAGGGTGGAGCTCTGTAATCCACATAGTATGTGTCCAATGATTGGTTATACCCAGGCCATGCCTATCAGATGACGTCAGCCGGGTACTTAAACGCAGCAACCCTAGGGATCTTATGATCTGTTTCGACCATCTTCCGCTCAGAGTCACATTTTAGCAGGATAAAGACGCCGTCATTTTACATAATCTAGCGAGGCTAAACAAGGCCACCGTGAGCGGAAGAGGAATCAAACAGCACAACATAAGGTACGGTTGCTACTTTGAGATGCCCGAGTGACGTTATGAGAAGGGCGGGATTTTGTACCTATAAACCATCTGACCAATCGATTGGTCATGTCCAAGCCCCACCTATCAGACGATGTCATCCGGATACTTCAACGAATAAACCCTACCTTAAGTCCTGCTTGGACCGTCTTCCGCCCAAATTCGCATTTCAGCAGTTGACCGAGATTATCAAAGACTCAACATTTGCATGAATGAGCCAGCGAGGCAGAGAAAGACGACGTGAGGGCAAGAGAAACCAAAAAGGACATCATAAGGTAGGGTTGCTACTCTGAGCTCCCGTGTGACGTCATGAGAAGAGCGGGGCTCTGAACAGACAAATTATTTGATCACTGGTTGGTCGGTAAGTTCCAAACCTCACCTATCATATGACGTCTTCCGGGTACTTCAACACACCAACCCTACCTTATGTTCTCCTTTTTGCACCGTCTTTCGCCCATAATCGCATTGCAGCAGCTGACCGAGGTTATTAAAGAGTTGACTGACATTCACATGAATGGGCTAGTGAGGCCAAGAAAGCCCTCCGGGAGCCTAAGAGAAACCAAACAGCACATCATAAGTAAGGGTTCTATTCTGAGTTCCCGGGTGACGTCATGAGGGTGGAGCTCCGTAATCCACATAGTATGTGTCCAATGATTGGTTGTACCCAGGCCACGCCTATGAGATGACTATAAGGCATCTGACCAATGATTGGTCATGTCCAAGCCCCACCTATGAAACGACGTCATCCGGCTACTTCAATACAGCAATCCACCTTATGTTCTCCTATCTGTATCGTCTTCCGCCGAGAGTCGCATTTCAGCAGTTGACCGAGCTTATCAAAGAGTCAACATTCACATGATTCAGCCAATGAGCCCAATTAAGGCCACAGTAAGCGGAAGAGAAACCAAACAGCACATCATAAGGTAGGGTTCCTTCTCTGACCTCCCGGATGATGTCATGAGAAAGGCGGGGCTCTGAACCCACAAATTTTCTGATCATTGATTGGTCGGTCAATCCCAGACCCCACCTATCAGATGACGTCACCCGACAACTTCAACGCAGCAACCCTATCTTATGTTCTCCTGATTAGACCGTCTTCCGCTCAGAGTCGCATTTCAGCAGGATAAAGCCACCGTCATTTCACATAATCCAGCGAGGCTAGCTGAACAAGGCCACCGTGACCGGAAGAGGAGCCAAACAGCACAACATAAGATAGGGTTGCTACTCTGAGTTGCCCGAGTGACGTCATGAGAAGGGTGGGGTATTGTATATACAAACAATCTGATCAATGATTGATCGGTCATGCCAAAGAGCCACCTATAATGTGACGTAATCCTTACGTTCTGTTTGGAGCGTCTTCTGCTCAGTGTCGCATTTATTATTATTATTATTGTTATTATTATTACCATAGGGAGTCTTCTAGCCAGCGAGGTCAAGAAAAGCCTCCGTGAGCGGAAGAGAAATCAAAAAGCACAATATAAAGTAGGGTTGCTACTCTGAGTTGCCCGAGTAACGTCATGAGAAGGGCGGGAATTTTGTACCTGTAAGGCATCTGACCAATGATTGATTATGTCCAAGCCCCACCTATGAAACGACGTCATCCGGCTACTTCAATAGAGCAAGCCACCTTATGCTCTCCTATTTGTACCGTCTTCCGCCCAGAGTCGCATTTCACCAGTTGACCGAACTTATCAAAGAGTCAACATTCACATGATTAAGCCAATGAGGCCAATTAAGGCCACCGTGAGCGGAAAAGAAACCAAACATGACATCATAAGGTAGGGTTGCTACTCTGAGTTCCCGGGTGACGTCATGAAGGTGGAGCTCTATAATCCACATAGTATGTGTCCAATGATTGGTTATACCCAGGCCCCGCCTATCAGATGACGTCAGCCAGGTACTTCAACGCAGCAACCCTATCTTATGTTCTCCTGATTAGACCGTCTTCGGCTCAGCGTCACATTTCAGCAGGATAAAGGCGCCTTCATTTCACATAATCCAGCGAGGCCAAACAAGGATACCGTGAGCGGAAGAGGAATCAAACAGCACAACATGAGGTAGGGTTGCTACTCTGAGTTGCCCGAGTGACGTCATGAGAAGGGCGGGGTATTGTATATACAAACAATCTGATCAATGATTGGTCGGTCATGCCCAAGAGCCACCTATCATGTGACGTCAACCTTATGTTCTGTTTGGAGCGTCTTCTGCCCAGCTATTGTTATTATTGTTATTATTGCTATTATTATTGTTATTATTATTATTTTTATTATTATTATTATTATTATTATTATTATTATAATTATTATTATTATTATTGTTATTGGACATCCATTCTGTGGATTACAGAGCTCCACCCTCATGACCTCACTCGGGAACTCACAGTAGCAACCCTAACTTATGATGTCCTGTTTGCTTTCTCTTCTGCTCACGGTGGCCTTACTTGGCCTCACTGCCTCAATCTTGTGAATGTTGACTCTTTGATAAGCTCGGTCAACTACTGAAATGCGACTCTGGGCGGATGATGGTCCAAACAGGAGAACATAATTAGGGTTGCTGCAATGAAATAGTCGGCTGAAGTCATCTAATAGGTGGGTTTTGGGATTGACCGACCAATCATTGATCAGATAATTTGTGAGTTCAACGTCCCGCCCTTCTAATGACATCACCTCCCGTGGGAGTTCAGAGTAGCAACCTTACCTTATGATGTGCTGTTTGGTTTCTCTTCGGCTCACGGTGGCCATTTCTTGGCCTCGTTGGCTCATTCATGTGAATGTTGTTGACTCACTCTTTAATAAGCTCGGTCAACTGCTGAAATGCGACTCTGGGCGGAAGACGGTACAAATAGAACATAAGGTGGGTTGTTCTATTGGAGTAGCCGAATGACGTCGTTTCATAAGTGGGGCTTGGACATGACCAATCATTGGTCAGATGCCTTATAGGTACAAAATCCCGCCCTTCTCATGACGTCACTCGGGCAACTCAGAGTAGCAACCCTACTTTATATTGTGCTGTTTGATTTCTCTTCCACTCACGGAGGCCTTTCTTCTCCTCCATGGCTAGAAGACTCCTTATGGTAATAATGATAACAATAATAATAATAATAAACATCGGGCAAATGCTGAAATGCGACACTGAGCAGATGACGCTCCAAACTGAACATAAGGATGACGTCATATGATAGGTGGCTCTTGGGCATGACCGACCAATCATTGATCAGATTGTTGTATATGCAATATCCCGCCCCTCTCATGACGTCACTCGGGCAACTCAGAGTAGCAACCCTACCTTATGTTGTGCTGTTTGTTTCCTCTTCCGGTCATGGTGGCCTTGTTTCGTTAGCCTCGCTTGATTATGTGAAATGACGGCGCCTTTATCCTGCTGAAATACGATTCTTAGCGGAAGACGGTCCAAACAGGTGAACATAAGATAGGGTTTGCTCGTTGAAGTTGTCGGCTGACGTCATCTGATAGGTGGGGTTTGGGATTGATCAACCAATCGATTATTGATCAGATAATTTGTGTGTTCAGAGCCTCGCTCTTCTCATGACGTCACCCGGGAGCTCAGAGTAGCAACGATACCTTATGATGTCCTTTTTGGTTTCTCTTCCCCTCACGTCGTCTTTCTTTGCCTCGCTAGCTCATTCATGAAAAATGTTGACTCTTTAATAAGCTCGGTCAACTGCTGATATGCGAATTTGGGGGGAGACGGTCCAAACAGAACATAAGGTATTGTTCCTGCGTTGAAGTATCCGGATGACGTCGTCTGATAGGTGGGGCTTGGACATGACCAATCGATTGGTCACATGGTTTATAGGTACAAAATCCCGCCCTTCTCATAACGTCACTCGGGCAACTCAAAGTAGCAACCGTACCTTATGTTGTGCTGTTTGATTTCTCTTCCACTCACGGTGGCCTTGTCTAGCTTCGCTAGGTTATATAAAAGGACGGCGGCTTTATCCTGCTAAAATGCGACTCTGAACGGAAGATGGTCGAAACAGAATATAAGATCCCTAGGGTTGCTGCGCTTAAGTTCCCACCTGACTTCATCTGATAGGCGTGGCCTAGGTATAACCAATCATTGGACACATACTATGTGGATTACAGACCTCCACCCTCATGACGCCATCCGGGAACTTGGAGTATCAACGCTACCTTATGATGTGCTGTTTGGTTTCTCTTCCGCTCACGGTGGCATTACGTGGCCTCACTGGTTCAATCATGAGAATGTTGACTCTTTGATAAGCTCGGTCAACTACTGAAATACGACTCTGGGCGGAAGATGGTCCAAACAGGAGAACATAATTAGGGTTGCTGCAATGAAATAGTCGGCTGACCTCATATGATAGGTGGGGTTTGGGATTGACAGACCAATCATTGATCAGATAATTTGTGTGTTCAGCGATCAGCCCTTATCATGACATGACCCGGGAGCTCAGAGTAGCAACCCTACCTGTGCTGTTTGGTTTCTCTTCCGCTCACGGTGGCCTTTTCTTGGCCTCGTTGGCTCATTCATGTGAATGTTGACTCTCTCTTTAATAAGCTCGGTCAACTGCTGAAATGCGACTCTGGACGGAAGACGGTACAAATAGGAGAACATAAGGTGGGTTGCTCTATTGAAGTAGCCGGATGACGTCGTTTCATAGGTGAGGCTTCAACATTACCAATCATTGGTCTGATGCCTTATAGGTACAAAATCAGGACCTTCTTATGACGTCACTCGGGCAACTCAGAGTAGCAACCCTACTTTATATTGTACTGCTTGATTTCTCTTCCCCTCACGGAGGCCTTTATTGGCCTCGCTGGCTAGAAGACTCCTTATGGTAATAATAATAACAATGATAATAATAATAAAGCTCGGGCAAATGCTGAAATGCGACACTGAGCAGATGACGCTCCAAACAGAACATAAGGTTGACCTCATAGGATAGGTGGCTCTTGGGCATGACCGACCAATCATTGATCAGATTGTTTGTATATACAATACCCCGCCCTTCTCATGACGTTACTCGGGCAACTCAGAGTAGCAACCCTACCTTATGATGTGCTGTTTGGTTTTTCTTCCCCTCACGGTGGCATTTCTTGGCCTCGTTGGCTCATACATGTGAATGTCGACTCTTTGATAAGCTCGGTCAACTACTGCAATGCGACTATGGGCGAAAGACGGTGAAAAAAGAACATAAGGTACGTTTGGGGTGTTGAAATATTCGGATGACATCATCTGATAGGTGGGGTTTGGAACTTACCGACCAATCATTAATGAGATAATTTATGTGCTCAAAGCCCAGCTATCTCATGACGTCACCCGAGAGCTGAGAGAAGCAACCCTACCTTATGATGTCCTGTTTGGTTTCTCTCCCCCTTACGTCGCCTTTTTTGCCTGGCTGGCTAATTTATGTGAATGTTGACTCTTTAATAAGCTCGGTCAACTGGTGAAATGCGACTCTGGGCGGAAGACGGTCCAAATAGGAGAACATAAGATAGGGTTGCTGCTTTGAAGTAGCCGGATGACGTTATCTGATAGGTGGGTATTGGAATTGACCAACCAATCATTGATCAGATAATTTATGGGTTCCGAACCACGCCTTTCTCATGACGTCACCCGGGTACCTTAGAGTAGCAACCCTACCTTATGTTGTGCTGTTTGATTCCTCTTCCGCTCACGGTAGCCTTGTTTGGCCTCGCTGGATTATGTAAAACGACGGCGGCTTTATCCTGCTGAAATACGGTCTAAACAGGAGAAAATAAGGTAGGTTTGTTGCGTTGAAATACCTGGCTGACGTCATCTGATAGGCGGGGCCTGGGTATAACCAATCATTGGACACATAATATGTGGATTACAGAGCTCCACCTTCATGACGTCACCCGGGAACTGAGAGTAGCAACCCTACCTTATGATGTCCTGTTTGGTTTCTCTCCCCCTTACGTCGCCTTTCTTGGCCTTGCTGGCTAATTCATGTGAATGTTGACTCTTTAATAAGCTCGGTCAACTGCTGAAGTGCGATCCTGGTCGGAAGACGGGCCAAACAGGAGAACATAAGGTAGGGTTGCTGCGTTGAAGTAGCCGGATGACGTCGCCTGACAGGTGGGACTTGGACATGACCAATCATTGGTCAAATGGTTTATAAGTACAAAATCCCGCCCTTCTCATGACGTCACTCGGGCAACTCAGAGTAGCAGCCTTACCTTATGTTGTTCTGTTTGATTTCTCTTCTGCTCACGGAGGCCTTTTTAGCCTCGCTGGCTAGAAGACTCCTTATGGTAATAATAATAACAATAATAATAATAATAAAGCTCGGGCAAATGCTGAAATGCGACACTGAGCAGAAGACAGTCCAAACAGAACATAAGGTCGGGTTGTGCATTGAAGTACCCGAAAAACGTCTATGGATAGGTGGCGCTTGGCATGACCGACAAAATCCTGATCAGATTGTTTTGTATATACAATAACCCTCCCATCTCATGGCGTCACTCGGGAACTCAGAGTAGCAACCCTGACCTTAGGTTGTGATGTTGTTCCTCTACCACACACGGTGGACTTGTATAGTTAGC